>NC_056749.1:510743874-510856374 GCF_019279795.1 Protopterus annectens
AGTGATCTTGTAGTATGTTACCTCAGTACCTTCTCTACCTATAAGACCAACAAGGATAAGCAGACATTGTATGTAGAGTATTGCCCATAACGTGAGGCTCTCTTCTGCTCCTTTTGAAGCGATCCCTGATTACTGTTACAAAATTTTTGATGCTAGCACTGTTTTGCTCTTTCGGTCCTTAAAGTTATCTGCCTTAGTAGAGCTGAAGTGATTTGGAACACCTTTCTAGAGGCACTTGCCTCTAGAAAGAGAACAGAAAAAGGGTTTCCTTCTGTACTTGCCCATCTTTCGTTCAAGTAGTTCCTTGTGAGAATTATAACTAGTTGGTTTGCTTGCTATTTTCTTACATCAGGTTTGCTCAGGAGACTGCTTAGGTAATGTGTGGATAAAACTGTGTCTGTACAGAAAAAAAATGGAAACTTGTTTCATTCTAAAAAGGTCAGAATAGCAAAAAGTCACTAAATTTGCTTTTCTGAGTGTATTTTTTTTAATTATTATGTTTTCTGCAGTGACAGCTATGATGAGATTTTAAAATCCATTCCAACAACACTTTATACGAGAACTCACTCAGCATTTGTTACTGCTTCTCAGATTGCTTCGCTGTTTGTACTGTAGATACATTGTCTTCAGTAAACAACTTTGCAGATTGTTAGAAAATGGACATTGCCTTCAGGTGTCGTTCTTCTTTTGGAACCATGATAATTTGGGCGTGGCTCTCTTAGAGCAGCCTTTAAGCATATTTTTTGCTGGAGATTCTGAGCTCAAGAACCTGGTACGATAATCGTAATGATAGCAGATGTAAATTTTACAAGCACTAACCATAGCATTAGATCTGTGCGTATAGATCTGGTTGCTGGAATCAACTTTTACTCTACATCCCTTGAGTCACTCGTCTTTTAATTTATCTTTCACTTAGTCTAGAATTGGCAGTAGGAAGAAGTAGACCACGGTGGGGTGGGACTAGCAGCCTAGATAAATTTTGTGTACTGAAATGTTAACTGCGGAGTGGATCATATCACTTCTTGTTTTTGGTGGGCTACTCACAGAGCAAGAGTTAGGTGAATACCTATAACATGTGATGTCATTTTCATTCATTTCTTAACGAATGAGTCTCTGATCTGACTCTGCTGTTTTCTTTTAGATTCTTGGATCTCACTCACAAGTTCCTCCCTTTACATATAATGCCCCTTAAGACTACATTACCCCAGATTCCGTTTTCCGCTCTAACGACTTTGTCAGGATTGCATTCTCTTGAGGTCTGGGTTGCCTTTGATAGGTTTTATGAGTAAAAAATAGAATTTGTCTTTTTTCCTGTCAGTAAATCACTTCTTTAGACAACAATTTCCACTCTTTACTCCTTCTGGTATTTTTTCTATTCCTTTTTAGGGTTTTTTTTTTTTTTCGCCTTTTCTTTTTTTACCTTACTTTCTAAGGTAATCTTTACCATTGTTGGTAAACTTTCTGCTTAAAAAAAAAAAAAATATATATATATATATATATATATTTTTTTTTTAGTAGTAGTAAAAATTTGGTTTATTGTTGGTATGGCTAAGAAGCCTACCGGGTTTAAAAAGTGCACTTTCTCTGGGCATATAAGATACCCAATTCTGATGCCCTCAGGGAGAGCGCTTATTTGTTTCGGCTCTTCCCATTTAGAAGTGGCTTGTGAAATCTGTGCAGGATTTAACTCGAGGGCTATCAGTGACTTAGTAAGTTGGTCCTTAAGGTCTTTTTGCCTGCAGCTGCTTCCACAGCTTCTACTTCAGGGGCTCAAACCCCCTCCAAAAAGCAAAAATCTTCAGGGCCCAGAGAGCATAGGATGCGCTCTTCTACACTATCTCCAAGATCCACATCAATTTAGGAGCCACCTCCTAAAGTTAATGTGTTTGATCCAACAGCCATAGTCTCTAAATCTCCTCAGATCCAGAGTCCCCATTTTTCTCCAGTGCCAGTGTCTCCTATGCTCAGATCTCCCTCTTAACAGGAGACTTCTGGTTAGTAGTCTGTTCCTCCCTCCACTTGTTCCTCGATCAGGCCCTCCTGAAGTCTTTGAGCCAGATGTGTACAGGATGATGAGGAAATTCCTTAGAGCACAGATGCAGATGGAGGATTTTACCAGCTCTGGCTCCCATGGGTTCCGTGTGTCTTCAACCACCTTCACATCCAATTGTGACTCGTCCGATCTGACCTGTAGTTTCAGAGCCAAGAGTTGAAGAGTCTGATTGAAAGATGACACCTTTTTTTTTCGTCTCCGAATGTTACTCTGACCTGTTCGGCACCAGTACCACTGAGCAGGACTAGTCATCAGTGCCCAGTCCAAAGGGAATGACTTTGACTGAGGTTTTCGGAGTCGTCGCTTGTCCTTGGAGACTCGGCGCTGGACAGCTCAGGTCTGACTCCTGCCTCGGAGAGGAGAATCAGCTGAGCCAAGAGCTTTGGTTCTGAGGAGGCTGGTTTCTACATCTCCTGCTCATTCTGCTTTTGAGGTAGTGGTGAGGGCTTTCTCCCATCTCAGTGGCTCTTTGACTCTGATTTCCCTCGGATCCTGTCCCCTTTCTTCCATCAGATTTGAGTTCTAAGCCTGGTCACCCTACTCCACAGGGACAACCAGCCCTTAAGAACTTTGTATTGAGGAAGTTCTCATTTCTTCTGATACTTCTCCAGAGGATCCCACTGAAGAATCTTTGACTGAAGATATTGATTTTGGTGATGAGGAAGGGTCCCTGTGGTCACCACCAGAGGATGTCTTCTTTGGAGACATTTTAGACATCTTGCACCAAAAGGAATCTGTGTTCCTAGAAGCCTTCGGATCTGCTCCATCTATGTCTTGAGTTAAACCCCCCCCCCGCAGATGACCTTGTAGAGCTTGTCTTCCACCAGGCTTGGAAGGAACCACACACCATAGAACCTATCCCTTGTTGACCAGACAAGATCCTTGGAGCCCCTAAAGATGGGCTGTTTTGGAGTAAGTGAATTACTGTAGATGCAGTGGTGGTTACAGCAGCCACCAAAAAGGAACTAGCCAAACAGAACTCCATTCTCCATCTTTCTAATAGAGAGTCTAGGGTGTTGGACAGATATGGAAAACATATTTACACATCAGCGACCTTTGCCTTGCGGTTGCCTAACTGCCTGGCAAACTTTACTAAGTTACAGAGGGACTTGATAAAGGAACTCTCTAAGTCTATCCCGGGTCCATTGTTGGCAGTGGAAGAGAGAACCTATTCCTCCCAACTGGCCACCCTACAGTCTATATCGAATGTGTCCATGAGGTTAATTTCTTCGCAGCTGAAGGTTCCTCACAGCCCTACTGGTTCAGGCTTAGCCATTAGGAGGCATGCCCGGAAAAGACTGTGTGATTTTGAGGAGCCCTTTCAATCCCCATTTGTCAGTGCTGCTTTTGATACATCTTCTCTGCTAGGGCCCACAGTTCAAGTCGCACTTTCCCACAGTGAGCAAGATGGGAAAACTTTATCTGCTGTTGGAATCCGTTTCTCGAACCTGCAGAGATCCTTTTTCCAGGAGTCAACTCGGTGGTAAGAAAATGTGGTTCTGAAAATCTCAAGGACCTTTTCGAGACTCGTGGGGATTTTTTTTCCTAAAGACAGAGGGAGAAATAACAGTGGAAGATGCATTCCTTACGGCAGAGGGGGGCCCACAGAACTAATGGTTCTGAGACTCTCATGGTCAGGCCCTTCCAGCACTCATGAAGGGTTGCCCGACTGTTCTTCTCTGGAGGAAGTCGGGAGTGGAGCACTTTTCCTTGCACCTTCAAATCCTGGAGATCCATCGCAAGAGATTTTTGCATGCAAAGGATCATATCCAGAGGATATTTTATTTCCTTTGTACAAAGCCCTTCACAAATAAGATGTCTCCCCGATGTTCCGCCCAATCGGAGGAGGTTGGCAGCTCTAGAAATTCAAAAGCTGCTAGAAAAAAGTCATTCAATTGGTCCCACCAGACCAGTCAGGATTTGTAATTTACTCAGTTTTTTTTACTGCCAAAGAAAAATGGGTACCTGAGACCTATTCTGGATCTCAGTCATCTAAATCAGTTTGTGAAGTCCAAGTTCCAGATGGTCACGGTTCAGTCCATTCTGCCTCTTCTATATAAGGATGACTGGATGTGCTTTAAAGATCTTCAAGATGCATACTGTCACATCAAAATCAACAGATTCTCTCTCAGATATTTGCGCTTTCAGCTGGGAGATGGTCATTACCAGTTTAGAGCCCTGCACTTTGGTCTCACCACAGCCTCCAGGGTGTTCAAATGTTTGGCGGTGGTAGCAGCTCAGTTGAGATTGCAGGGATTCCTGATGTTTCTGTATCTAAACAGCTGGGTAATCACCACCCCAACCAGGTATCTACTCATAAGAGTGAGAGATCAAGTGCTCCAAACTTGCTCCCTTCTAGGAATCACAGAAAATTTCAGCAAATCTCAGTTGCAGCCATCTCAAATACTGGAGTTTATAGGGACAGTTTTCAGCACTCACACTAGAGGAAGTGAAGTTGTGACAACTTCACTTCCTCTAGTGAGAGTGCAAGCAATAAGATTTCATGTCAAGAAAATTGTTTACATTACAAACATGTCCGCCCTGTTGTATCTCCAAGCCTTGGAGTCAGTGTCAGCTGCCATAATATTAGTCCCCCTGGCAAGATTTCATATGAGAATTCTTCAGTGGATGCTAGCAACACAATGGTCAGTTCTTTTATCAACAAATGTCAGTCCAAACTAGGATCACTCAAGCATGCAAGGAATACCTTTGATGGTGGATATGATCATATCAGGTTCTACAAGTTCATCTTTTCATTCTCCCTCAACCCAAGGCCATAGTGACCAAGGAAACTTCCCAGATTTGGGGGGGGGGTCACTTCCTGGGCAAAACAGTCCAAGACACTTGGTCCCCCGAAAAGGCCAATTTGCATATCAATGTCCTAGAGATGAGAGCAGTGCTCTTAGCGTTGCAGGCCTTTCAAGACATTCTCGCTTTAGGGACAGCTGCGATTCAGACAGACAATATGTTGGCAGTTATGGTACATCAACAAACAAGGAGGAACCAGATCTTACCCCTTGTGTCAAGAAGCACTCAGAGTGTCACAGTGGGTGATCTCATGTAACAGATTTCTGGTAGCAATACACATTCCGGGTAAGTCCAACATGATAGGCAAATTGTGCAGGTCCATTCTACTACCTCACTAGTAGTCTCTCAACATGAAAGTGACAGAAATGATTTTCCATCAGTGGGCCCAGCCTTGCTGCAGTGTTTTGCTTCCCCCTAAACAAGTGCAGCAGCTTCTTTGCCCTGATCCCCCCATCAGGGGAATTCCAAAGGGTCGCTGTGCTCCACAATTGCCCCCCCCCCAATTTCCTCTGTGCTTACCCCCCAACTCCCTTGATCACAATTCTTTTCAGAAAGCTGCCAGGTTGAAGAGCAGTGTCATTCTCATTGCACGTTACTGGCATCGAGAGATTTGGTTAGTCTTCCTTTGGCCTCATCTAGTTTACCCACCTTGGATTCTGGATCCGATTCCAGACCTCCTGTCTCACCCGGAAGGCATGATTAACTTAGATATTTCAAACCTAAAGCTTGACAGCATGGTTTCTCCACTTCCATTAATAGCCAAACAAGCTATGCTGTTGTCCACTGTCCCTCATATACTCTTATCTTCCCCATAAAGCTTCTGTGAGGAAACTTTACAAATGTAAATGGAAGAGATTTGTTTGTTGGGTGCATCAAAAACATATTGACTGTTTTCAACCACTATGCAAAGAGTCTTGGAGTTTTTAGGCAAAAATCTTCAGTGAAGGAGCTAACTGCTCTACCATGAAAGTTTAGTTGGCAGCAATCTCTAACTTCCATATAGGAGCTGAGAATTCTTCCCTGACCTCAACTAAGATTTGTGAGGCCTTCTTAAGTGGTAGTCTTTTACTCAGACCACCTTATTTAAAAACCCTACTCCACCTTGGGGCTTGCTTCTGCTGATGCAGGCCTTAATTCATGCCCCGTTTGAACCAGCAAAATGTGATCTTAAATTTTTGACTGGGAAAACAATCTATCTGGTGGCCATTACCTCAGCCAAAAAAATTTTGGAGCTACAAGCATTGTCCTCTAAACCTCCCTATTTAATATTTCGTAGGGATAGGGTACTTTACAAACCAATCCTTCCTTCCTGTGGTGGTGTCAGAATCTTGTATCAACCATGCCATTAATCTGCCTGTCTTCTTTCCAAATTTGAAAACAAGGGAGAATACATATTGCACTTGTTAGATATTCATGGACAATTACATTTCTTCTTACATTGAACAAAAGAAATTAGAAAATCTGATCAGCTATTTCTCTTCTTGTGGACCCAAACATAGATAAATCTGTTTTAAAGGTAACTTTGGCAAGATGGCTTATTGACTATATATATTCTTTGTCTATAACAAATTGGGGTTCTCTTTCAATACTTTTAAGAGCCCACCCAGCTAGATCCATGGCAATCACGTCAGTATTTTTTTCTAGGGATTCCAAGGATGATATATGTGCAGCTCTAACTTGGGCTAATCCTCATACCTTTATTACTCATTGCAAACTAGATTGGCTGGTGACTTCAAATCAAAGGGGGGCTACAGGAGACAGCTGAATGGGTGGGGCCAGTGTGAGGGGGTGAGGCCAACTAGAAAGGGTGGAGTTATGCTCAAAACCACAACAACTGGAACTTTAATTAAATACACTGCCCTGGGTGCCAAACCATCATTACTAGAGTCCAATCAAGACAAAATGAAGTGTAGAAGAAAAGAACTATTTCAATGCATTGGCTACATGACAGCTTACTTAATATCTAGATGGAAACAAAAAGGTTGTGAGGCATGAAAAATAAATTGCTTTTTAAATCCATTACTGGAATGCCAGTCAAAATCAAGTATATAAAAAAAAACAAGTAACACTTAACTCAAACCACTTCTCCTTGCACTGCAGTTCTAATTATAATTTATATTCAGCTTTATAAAAGTACCAAGTAACATGCTGTGAAAGTAGCAATCTCTGTGATACCCCACTTGTAAAAATGTTTCTTATCTAAAAAATGACCTGCTGCATGACAATAACTATCTACTTGTTTCATGGAGAAAACATGAACAAAGTAAAAAAAATGAACAGCAAACAAGAAACAAGCTCAGGATAAATTGCTTAAAGGCTTACTGCACAAGTTATGGACCATAAGTGATAGATTGGCATTCTGTTTAATTTATAGGTAAAGCCTGCAAAGATGACTGCAAGTCTCCAACAAATGTAATGAGCTTCTGAAAATACTGTTATTCTGTCCTTTATTACAAATACTGTCGTTTGCATTTCAATACCCAAGGCTTATACGTTATCTAGTTATGTAAATATTCTCTGCATGGCAACAACAAAAAGGCTTTCATTGTTGGTAATTCTTTAACAGTATGCTTATTAAAGCTTACTTGCATCTTACAAATCTCAGACAAGCTTACCTGATGGTCATTAAAGCATTGCTACTTAAACACATATATCAACAGGTCACTGCAACAGCATCCATTTTCTGAATAATAAGAAGCATAAATCAACAGTATAAAAATGACATACAACCAGAACATTTTGCAAAATCAAGGACAGATGAAAAGCCACTGTCGTACTTGTGTCTACTTTGGATTGGGGAATATTCTGCACACTTACACTGCATAACTACACCTTGCTTTGCTTGGACACATCCAGAGTCACTACATGGGGGAGTGGGGTGTAACAAGTATGTCACAATTTGAAATGTTTCTGGCGGACGGTGATGGCTCTGATTATACCTCTCAACCTCAGAGCAAGAAATCTGGACAAAGCCATCCAAAGAAGTGGGACAAAGGCCCAAAAATAAGGACAATTTTTAAATGTTTCTGTTATAAACTTAGAAAGATAATAGAATAGTAGTAGGTCTTACATTAGTATGAATTTTCTGAAGGGTATTAAATCTGAAACTCAAATGTCTGTCATTATTTTCTAACTTCAGTTTTTAATGATTTGGCAGAAAAAACACAATTTTATGAAAAATGGACCAAAAATGTTATGCAAAAAATATAAAATTGCCACACAGTACAACTGGGAACCTGTCAAGGAAGGGACACTTTTTAAATATTAGTACTGTTAACTTGAGCAGCTGACAAAATAAGAGAATCTACATGCATTTCTTAAATAAAAGTAATCTGTAACTCTGATCATTACAGTTATTTATAATTGTAAACCCTCCACATTTTCTTCCAAAATTGCCATTTTGCGTAGGGATTATTAGGGGGAGAGTAACATTTTGAGCCAAAACCGGGAACAGTTGAGAAGTTTGGATGTTCTAATTCTATAAAGCAAATTATTTGCATGTACCTCTCAACCTGTTAATGCAGGAAATCTGGACAAGGCCAAATATATTGGCGGAACATACAAACCGTACCAAAAATTGTTCTTGTATAAACTTAGTTGATAGAATAACAGGTCTTGCTTTAGTTTGCATTTTTCTGAAGGTCATGAAGTCTGAAACTTAATGTCTGTCATTATTTAGTGACTTCATTCCTAAACAATTTGCCAGAAAACCACAAATTTTATGAGGAACGAACCAAAAATAAGAATCAAAAATCTAGTCATTCTGCAAACATCTGAACAGTTGAGAGGTATAGTTCAGCCGTGGCTGTCTTTGCGTTTGCTGCCCCCCCCCCCCCAACAGTCATGGTTGAATTGGAGCCTCCCACTTGCACCCATTCCAATGTCCCATTACTTGGCTATTTTGCCCCATTTACCATAAACACTGTAATGTGCCTACTGTTTTACTTCTGCGATGATTTGGATTTCATTTGAAGGTTTTATTTTGCATTTTATAGCACAAACACTAATACACATCTGCTAAACAAAGCAATGCTGTCTCTCAATGAAAATAGACTTAGCATTAAAACGTCTTTGCCCTTGCAACTCACATTCATTGAAACAGGATTGAAACCCACATTCAAAGAAAATACATTTGGCCAGTGGCAGGTAAAGATTAACTTTGGGCTATTTTCAAATCATAGGCCCCTTGCACACGAAGCATACATGTGTTCTTTGATGCACCTTCCTGGTTGTATTAAATTATATTCTTTGTATAATACAGTACAGTTGTTAGGGTGTATTTTAAATGTATTGTTTTGAACATTTTTCCAGTAAACAATGAAACAAAATGCATGCACCAATAATGATAAAAGTGCCCAATTCAGAACATTTCCATCATAAAAGTCTACTCGAATGTCTACAATCCACCAGTATCAGTAAAAATATGCGCAATCTCTGAAGAAGTAAAAGTCATCTAAATAATTCCACATTAAAGAGGTCTGTAACTAATGAAGAGGTTGCTGCTAGCAAACAACTTTATATGTCATTGTTTCATCTACAGATAGTGCCCGTTGCCCTTGAAGAATAAATTGCCTATGTTACATTAAAAATGATAAGCTAGTAATATTACAATAGGGAATGGATGGCAAACTGATAACAGGTTCATAGTTACAAGGTGTCTTCACCAAACAGGACTGCAGCATCCACCCCCTTTACAACACAGCAGGG
Source organism: Protopterus annectens (assembly GCF_019279795.1). Classification (NCBI taxonomy): domain Eukaryota; kingdom Metazoa; phylum Chordata; order Ceratodontiformes; family Protopteridae; genus Protopterus; species Protopterus annectens. Next base: position 510,753,443 of record NC_056749.1, read on the forward strand.
TATCAGCAATGCATCTACATACTGTGGGCGTAGAACACACAGCCTTCTGCATCAAAAGCAAGCAACACTACCTGTTCTGCTATTAACAGTGCAAGCAGACTTAGCATAATCAGGACTAAACTTCTCTTCCCCTGCAGCTCTCAGCTCGTTTGTAAAATCTACTCGACTGTATCTCTGAACTTTGCAGCACAAGAAATCTGGAAAAAGCCAAAATGCATTTGGGGGGGGGGGGGCAAAAGCCCAAAACCCAGGGACACATTTTAAACATTGCTTATATAATGTTGGAAAGTTGCTAGAATAAAAGGCTGTGTTATCACCATACATTTCACTGCAAGTCTTGAACCCAGGACCCTGTGCAAACCAGTCAGAGCAACATACCACTATGCCATATCAGCTGTTTTGTGAAAGAGAGGAAGACTGAAACTTAAATGGCTACCATTTAATGAATTCAGTTCTCACTATAGCTGTCAGCCTCTTAGCACTAAACACCTGGGCAAAGCCAATAAACGGGGAATACAGACCCTAAACATATTCAGTTCTCACCATAGCTCTCAAACTTAGCACAAAAAACCTGGACGAAGCCAATAAGGGGGGAATACAGTTCCAAAAATAGGGACAAATTTCAAATATTCATCTTAAAAATTGCTAGAATAAAAGGTTTTGTGTTACCTCAACATCTTTATTAATGACTTCCATAAAGCCATTCCCAATTCCAAAATTGTCCAATACACCGACGATTCCACTTTGATTTGCAGCGCCACTAACCTAGTTGAGCTCCAATCTCTGACTCAAAATGCCTTCTCTACCACTGAAAACTGGATGCTCCTAAACCACGTATCTCTTAACGCCAAAAAAACCAAGATCCTTCTGTTCTCCCCTTCCAAAACTTCACCTCTAGATGAAAACTCCCTTCATATCACCAGCCTTAACAACTCACAAATAGAGATCGTACACTCTGCCAAACCTCTCGGTGTTACCATAGACAATCAGCTAAAATTTAGCTCCCATATTCAGCAGAATATCAAAAAAAACACACATAAAACTTGGCCTACTTTACAGAAACAACCACTTCATCTCTTCTTCCTCTAAGCTAACTCTTGCCTCTACCTATCTCCTTCCCTCTCTCATGTATGCCTCTCCCCTGTTCTCTAACTTATCTTTCACACTTGGCTCCAAACTAGAGATATGCTACAACAAAATTGCTAGATTTACCACCAGTGCCAAATCCTCCTCTCACCATTGCAATTCTCTTCACTCCCTAAACTGGCTTGAACTCTCCAACCTTCTTGACTTTCAATTGACCACAGTCCACAAATTATTATTCCAACCCTCAAACTGCCCTGCACTATCCAACATACTACAACCATATTCCCCTCCTAGACCTCTCAGATCTTCTCACCAAAACCTGCTTATCATTCATAAACCTAAACGCCCAGCAGGCCAGCTTCTCATATCCTTTACCCTAGCAAAAAAATGGAACGCTCTGCCCTCCTTTCTACGGTCCTGCAATAACCTCAATAACTTTAAATCTCAACTTCATTCTTACTTCTTCCTAAACAGGAAATGTAACTGCACTCTTCCATCCTTGCCTCTTAAACCCTCCTCTCCCTTCACTCCTGGCTAACATCTCCCCTTCCTTACCCCACTCTCAATCACTTATTTGTTTCTCATGACTAGTTATTACTTACAACTATTTCACTGTATACTCATTTTTCTCCTAAACTTAATTGTAAATGTATTGATTGTTTACTGCTTTGGAGATTGAACCATATTGTTTGCATTTTTATGTATTTTTTTTTACTATGCATTTTTTTTAATATGATTGACAAACATGTATCTAATAAGCTTACTGTACCCGGGGCCTCCACTGAAAATGGGCTCCACAGCCCAGTGGACCTCCCCGGTAATCAAACTGAATAAAATGTACTTTCTGAAGAATATGAAGTCTGAAATTCAAACGCCTGTCATTTTTATTTAACATTTGTTAACCAGTAAAGGCTGACTTGGAACAGCAGCCAATTTTCAGCAGGGCCCAGGAAGAAACACTCCAGACACATGTCTTTGTATGATGGGGGCACCAGAGCACCTAGAGGAAACTAACACAAACACAGGGAGGACATGCAGACTCCACACAAAAGCACCACAGCCAAGAATTGAACCAGAAAACCTCTAGCTGTCAGTCAACAATGCTACCACTGCACTACTGCACCATCAACTTTGTAATGAATTAGAAATCCAGAAACCACAGATTTTATGAGGAACAGAACATAACAAATATGAGGCACAAATCTGCACATTTTTCACAAATGGTTGTGGGTAGGGGATTCAGGCTTTTGCTCCCTCACCCAAGGTACAGGGTTCAAGCCTGAGGTGTTCTCTAACCACCACCATGTATCTTGAGTTCCATCTAGCCACCAGTGTATAGCAACTGGGGCATTACACACACACACCTAATAGTGGGGAACACTTAATGTTATAATTACCACAACTGTATCATCCGAATCAAAATAATATAGTACCTACCATGCAAAGGAATGGCACCTTGTGTAAGCCGGATGGTGTGTATACATGTACTTATGTCATGAGAGCCAAGGTAAGAACAGCTCAGAAGTAGACGTGTACAATACTCAGAATTACTATTACAATTACAGTACTCAGAATTACATGCATCAGTGGTGACTGTTTTATTTATTTATTTATTTATTTATTTATTTATTTTTATTTATCATTTGTTGACCGGGAAATTCCGACTAGGTTCCACAGAGCCTGTTTTCAGCGGAGGCCTGGGGAGAAATGCTCCCGATGCATGTCTTTGGAATGGCACCTTGTGTAAGCCGGATGGTGTGTATACATGTACTTATGTCATGAGAGCCAAGGTAAGAACAGCAAAGATACTGTAGTAGTAGTAGTATCAGTTTTTCTAACATGTACTGGAGCAGATTTAATGCCTATTAAGTAATCAAATCCAGGAATTAAATGACTACAGCTGCTGAAGTTCTAGTTGCAGCTAATTACTCCAGTCCAAAGTCTTTGTGCTAACACCTATGGCTCAGCATTTCTAAATCCTTCTAATCAGCCAGTAACTGTAGTTATAACTCCTTCATCCTCACTTTTAAATATTCAGCTAATTAATCCAAAACCATGAAATTTTAATGCCTACTACAATAATGTAGACTGTGCATATTTTTTGCTGCTGCTGTTTTATTTACATTTGGTCTGTCATGCCATTCTGATTTCTTTTGAAATTAATAGGACTGTAATGAGGTTTTCAGGTTCTCTTGTTATATAACATACAATACAGATACATGTGCAATGAAACAAATTATCATGCATCAGACAGATATAATGTATAGTCTATTTCTATTTTTTTTTGTCTTGCTGTCTTGCACATTATAAAACTGTTACAGCAAATGGCATTGGCATAGTATTAGTACACAGCATTATGATTGCATACAAACAAGAAAAAGAGTAAAAATGTAAAGTCACTTGAACTTCAGTCTCTCAGCTGTCAGCTCAGCTTAGTCACTCACTGTCCGAATGAAGTTAGGAATTAAATTAGCCTCAGGATGACCGATTTCTGTAATGCAATTCAGTTGTAAAAAAACAAGTTAACTCACTTAACTGGCTGCTACTGTTTGTTTCTCACTCTGTTCCCAGCACATAAAGCCCGGGAAGAGAGCGAGAACCAATCAGTAGCCATTCAGTCCATCCACGTCACGTACGTGCCTGCGGATGTGGCAGTCCGAGCCCCTTCCACTTCTGTGCGGTTACAAACTGCATACACATCTGGGCATCACACTGATGCCTTCGCTCCTTAATCCGGACTGCTTTTACAGCAGTCTGGATTTATTTACAGAAGCTATAATTTTTTTTTTAAAACTCAGAACTCGGCGAGCATGCACAGTTAGAGTTCCGGGACTTCAGCGAGTCAGTCGGAATCGCAGCTAAATGAGCAGCAGCCAGCTTAGAATAAATAATTATATTAAATTAATTTATATTTATTTACAAAATGCTCTTTATTTTTCTTTTTTGCTGGGGGGGGGGGCTGCAGTCCTGCAGTTCGATGGGACGAGACGCTCCTGCTTAGAATCCATCTGGGATTTCAGGTAGCTAAGGACTCTGTCCCAGTAGTGGATGAATGACTGATAATTGACATTAGATAAAAAAAAAGTTATGTACTTAACATAACGTTACATCTGTGTTGTCCATTTTCATTCTTCCTCAATTCCTTGCCCACCAACCCCCATCCTTTGTCATTATGGACTTCTGGAAGAATGAGATTTTATAAGGTGACCACTGTGCCTTATGTTGAGCCTCCAGATAATGGTTTCTTTTGGCAGGAGTATTATGTTAATATTTCTTAACTTATGTCTTCTAGCAAACAAGATCTGAGGTATGTTAGTGGTTGGTGCATTGTGGGTAGAGAGAAGCTCAAGAGCTTTTAGGTGGCCATAGAGGATCGGATCCGAACCCAGTAGTTGAAGAATGAAAATGGACAACACAGACGGAACATTATGGTATATACTTAACTTTTTTTGTTTCCCCTCTTCCCAAATTTCAGAGGAATTATCCTTCTAAGCCTGCCTTGGTACATAGACAGTCCTGCCCTCCTCCCAAAGGTAAAAAGGTTTCTATAAGTGCTCCTCATGTTAAATCTACTCCCGACTGCTACTATTCAGAAGCTTCCTTTTCCAGACAAGCTAGGTTCTGTCGGTCTGTCTTCCCTCAATCCTGAGTTGGATTTCTTTGTCTCGTCTTTCCCTGTCTCTTCCTAATTAAAGGATCACTCAGGATTCTTTGGTTCTGTCCATCATTTGTCAAGTTTACTTCATGGTGTGGAAATTCCTTCCTCCCTTTTTGGGCATTCTTCAACCTCCTGAGGAACAGCTGCCATTTTTTCCGGATGTACTTCAGGACCTGTACCTCAGGCTTTCCAAGTCTCTATGGATCTGAAGGCTGTTTATCTTTACATTCATATTGCCCCCTTTTCAGGAAATGTTTGCATTTCTCTGTTTCTTTCTTGCATTTTCAATTTCCTCAAAAAAAATATAAACACAAAACTAAACTAGTAAACAAGTCTGGTAGCAGCAAAACCAATGCAGACTAGTAAAAGCCAAAAAGATTTAATAAGATTAAGCGTTTTTCGTTTGCTCTGTCAGCAAACTTCTTCAGACAACAAAAGTAATCACATTGTGAGTATATATACATTTTGCTCTGGGTTAATTAGTTGATTAATCAATTAATTTAGAGGCAACCAACTTCTCTAATTACAGAGCCATCCACTGACAATAGTAAAATACTTATGCAAAAATACTAAACAGCATTCACAACCAAATAGTGGTAGTAATAAATCTAAGAATAAAGGAAATTCTAATAATACTAATAGTTATGGTAATAGTTGATATAAAAATAGTAGATATAAGAAAAACTATATATCTATATATATTATTTATATATACTAAATAACATATATTGATAGGTGTCTTTTTTGTGTATAGAACATTTCTTATTTATAAGTAAAACCATACTAGAGTAGATTTCAGTGTGAACATTCAATATAAATAGATCAAACATATATCAACAATTCACTTTACAGCTTCTCCTATCTAAAATATGTTTATATCTAATTCATGTTAAAACCAGATGTATATAATAATGAATAATAATTAATTAGAATATTCTGACATTCTATATTAATATATTTTCCTAAATTCATCTTTTTAGACTTTTAAGCTTTAACACACTGCTCAAACTACAGGTCTCATTTATACCTGGTAGATTATATGCATTAAGTCTAATCTGCCAGAATAGTTCCAGCTCTTCGAGTTGCAATAGTGCAGGACCACCTCTAACATTGAGCTCTGGCTGGTCTATAACTAAAAATCTGAACTGATGTCCAGAAAATTCTGCCACATGTTTAGCTAGGGCATTGTCTTGTTTGTTCCTGCTAATGGCATGTGAGTGTTCATACATACGGTCACGGAGTCTCCTCTCCGTCTTACCGATGTAAAATGCCTGGCATCCCTGGCATTTAGCCAGGTACACTACCATTCTAGAGTTGCAATTGGCGCTACACTTCAGTCTATATTGAACATTATTTCAAATCTGTTGGATTCAGTTACTAATTTGCAATAATTGCAATTTTGGCATTTGTACATACCAGTTATTTTTGGTTGTTTTTTCCGGCGTTGTTCATATAGTACCTTCAAATTCCTACCCTTCCTAAATATAGTGCCCGGGTATTCACCCGATTTGTTTAATATACTAGGGTTACTTGCAAAAATAACCCAGTTTTTACGTAGTATCCCTATACAGTGGTAACTGAATGTATTATAGGTTGTAATGAACTTTGTTTCTGGTGAGTCAGGTGTGGCAAGGACACTCAATTCTGTTACTACAGAATTTCCCATATTTTCTGATGTTATCAGTTGCATGGTAACTATCTTTTTCATTGACAAAATAGGTTTATACATTCCTTTAGTACGTTTGTCGCTCACTTCCAAGATCAGTCCTGAAATTAGCTCCAAAGGGGGTAGCCTCTCTGTGTGAACATCGTTCCCAAGAGTTGACATTCCTCTTGGAAATCCTGTTCAGTAGAAACTATACAAGCTGCTCGTACTAACTGACCTTTAATTACTGATCGTTTTTGGTAAAAAGGGTGGCAGCTGGTAAAGTGTAAAAACGTGTTCGAATATGTTTCTTTCCTGTGTATTTTTGCCTGGTAACATTTCAAAGCAAGGTTTTTTGATAAATTAATGTCCAAGTAAGCTATCCTATCCGTATCAAAGATGGAAGTGAAACGGAAGAAATCAGTTGAGGTGTTAAAAATATTTAATACTGTTTCACTCGACTTTTGGTTACCGTTAAGCAAAATAAAGATATCATCTAGATACCGTGTGTAAAAGACTAATTTGTTTTTAATACTGCCATTTTTGAACACATACTCAGACTCCCAGTGGGCCATCACTAAGTTAGCAATGCTAGCTCCACAAGGGGAGCCCATTGCCACACCTATTTTCTGAAGAAAGAAGTTGTCGCCAAACATAAAGAAATTGTTGTATAAAACAATTTCCAAGAGCTCTTTCACAAGTGAAATTTCATGTATTGTAGCCTTATTCTTAACCATAACTCGAGTTACCCACTCTATACCAGTATCTTGAGGTATACTGGTGTAGAGGTCTTTAACATCTACGGTAAGGAAGTTATAGTTAGGGTTGAAGTCCAAACCATTTAACTTCTCTAAAAATGACCAGGAATCCTTACAAATTTGTGACTCAAGTTTAACAAGTTTTTGTAACATAGAGTCAATTACCTTGGCACATGGGTAAGTGGGTGACCCACGTCCATCGACAAGAGGTCTCATAGGTGGATTACCCAAATCTTTATGTGTTTTGGGCATTCCAAAAAGGTAGGGGTACCTTGGAAATTGTGTAGACATATAATTGAATATATTTTGTTCAATTCACCCCTCTATGAACATGTCTAATATACTATCCTTTATTACCGAATATGCATGATTGGTCTCCGAGCGGGAACTAACTTCATAGGCGGGGTAATCTAACAGGTCTACCATTCTGTTGTAGTAATCCATGTTATCAAAAATTAAACAAACAAACAAGACAGTGCCCTAGCTAAACATGTGGCAGAATTTTCTGGACATCAGTTCAGATTTTTAGTTATAGACCAGCCAGAGCTCGATGTTAGAGGTGGTCCTGCACCATTGCAACTCGAAGAGCTGGAACTATTCTGGCAGATTAGACTTAATGCATATAATCTACCAGGTATAAATGAGACCTGTAGTTTGAGCAGTGTGTTAAAGCTTAAAAGTCTAAAAAGATGAATTTAGGAAAATATATTAATATAGAATGTCAGAATATTCTAATTAATTATTATTCATTTTTATATACATCTGGTTTTAACATGAATTAGATATAAACATATTTTAGATAGGAGAAGCTGTAAAGTGAATTGTTGATATATGTTTGATTTATTTATATTGAATGTTCACACTGAAATCTACTCTAGTATGGTTTTACTTATAAGTAAGAAATGTTCTATACACAAAAAAGACACATATCAATATATGTTATTTAGTATATATAAATAATATATATAGATATATAGTTTTTCTTATATCTACTATTTTTTATATCAACTATTACCATAACTATTAGTATTATTAGAATTTCCTTTATTCTTAGATTTATTACTACCACTATTTGGTTGTGAATGCTGTTTAGTATTTTTGCATCAGTATTTTACTATTGTCAGTGGATGGCTCTGTAATTAGAGAAGTTGGTTGCCTCTATAAGTTAATTGATTAATCAACTAATTAACCCAGAGCAAAATGTATATATACTTACAATGTGATTACTTTTGTTGTCTGAAGAAGTTTGCTGACAGAGCAAACGAAAAGCGCTTAATCTTATTAAATCTTTTTGGCTTTTACTAGTCTGCATTGGTTTTGCTGCTACCCGACTTGTTGACTATTTTCAATTTCCTGCTTTGCTCTTTGGCCTCTCTACTGCCCCAGTGGTCTTCACTAAATGCCATGCTCCCATGATTGCCTTTTGCAGGATGAGGGGGATGTAATTCTTTCATTACCTAACAACCTGCTCATTCAGGCTTCCACCCCAGAGAACTTGATTCAGCACCACCAGTATGCTATTTCCCTCTTGTAAAGCTTAGGGTTTATGGTAACTTTCCAGAAATCTTTTGTGACTCCTTCTCAGGATCATGTTTTCTTGGGTGCAGGCTCCAGCTCATTTCTATGCTGGCTTCTCTGCCATCACCCAAGCTTCTGACTCTAATTGCCTTTTTTCAGTGCCTTCTTCCTCAGGTCTCAGTTATGGGCATGGAGTTTCTATGGACACTGGGGTTACATGGCTTCTCAACCATCCCTATGCTTCCTTTAGCCAGACTCCATGTGAGGAAGTTTCAGTGGTTCTTAAAGTCATTGTATCTTCAACATTGTCATACTTTAGACTTTTTAGTTTTTCTTTCATCCCTCAAATTAAGGCTTCATTGGTGGATTCATCAGCCTTCTCTCACCCAGGGCTTCCTTTTCAGCCCCCAGTCCCCCTCTTAGTAACTTTTTTGTATGCCTTAGACACTGGGTGGGGGGCTTCTTTTGTACCTCAAAAGAGACTTTGGCCTATTCATCAGAGGTTAGACCATACCAACATGAAGGGATTGAGAGCTCTCCTTCTTACTTTTCAGGCCGTCCATGCTCTGTTTCTTCCAGGGCCTCTCAAAATCCTTACAGATAATACCACAGTGATTTAGTACATCAGTAAGCAAGGGGGACCCAGTCTTACCTCCTGTGCAGACTAGTTCTTCAGGTTTGGGATTTGAATGTCCAGTATATCAGGTGACTTTTCAGGTTGTTTATTTCTTCAGAACAAACCATTATGGCAGACTGTCTCAGCAGATCCATAACACACAGACTCATGAGTGGATGCTTCATAGATGTGTTTCTGGACTTTGTCCACAGGTGGGATTCTCATCAGGTAGATCTTTTTGCACCAGAGTCCTACATCCTCTGGCATCGAAGGTGGACACTGTTTTCCTCTTGGAAGGGGATGTTTCTCTTTGCCTTCCCTCCCCTTCCTCTCATATCAAGTGCCCTGCTGAAGATAGACTAGGACTGTCCCAGAATCTTGTTGGTGACTCCCTTTTGGCCCAGACAGCATTGCTTCCCTCCTCTTCTGCACCTAGCAAAAGGCAGTCACCACGCATTACATCCCAGGGTGGGCCTACTCACACAAGACAAAAAGGGGTCTGTCATCCATCTTCATTTATCCAATCTTCATCTGACACTGTGGGTGATAGGGTTTTGGTCCCTTTTAGGTACCTTTTTTTTTCCTGAGAACATGCTCCAGATGTTGCAGGAGGCCAGAAAACCCACTTACAGGAAATTTTGTTTGTCCAAATGGAAGAGATTTTCTGTCTGTTTTGCTTGTAACCAGGATCTACTTTCTGTGGAGGTTCCTTTGGTTCTTTTATTTGTGTGAATTGCTCCATGCTGCATTGGTGTACTGTTCAGTTAAGGCTCAACTTTCAGTCATTTCTGCTTGTCTGCCTTTGACTGTCCTTTGGCTTTCTAGATTTGAGGACAAATAATTTCTTAAAGGTGTCCTTCATATTAGGTCTCCAAGAAAGTCTGTTCCTTCTTCCTAGGACCTTAATTTTATTCTTGGAAAAGTGACTTGGACTCCTTTTGAGCCTGCAGCTTCAACTTCTTTGCTGCATTGTACGTGGAAGACCGTTCTTCTTTGGGCCCTTACTTCAGATAGAAGGGGATCTGAACTTCAGGCCATTATAGTTGTCCCTCCTTTTTTAGTTTTTTCAGTGGGGGTCTCTTCGTACTTATCCTTCTTTTAAGCCCAAGGTGGTTAAGGAATTGTCTCTTGATCAGTCTGTTAATTTGCCCACTTTCTTCCCTTCTCTGCAGCCTGCCAATGAGAAGGTTCTTCACACCTTGGGTTTGCATAGACATCTTAGATATTTGGTTAAGACTAAGGCCACTCTCAGGTTTGAGCAACTTTTTCTTTCCTTTCATCCTAGATCTCTAGGTTTGGCTGTTTCTAAGTAAACCATTTCTTCTTGGAGTTCTAATGTCATTTCATGTGAAAAGTCTTTGTGCTTCTGTAAGAAGAAGGTTCTGTAAAAAGGCCCTTGTGGTCGTTGGCTTAGTAAACATCTATGAACCTATAGATGTTTATTCTGTCAGGGCTGTGGCTTCCTCTAGTGCATTTTTCAATGGATTGGTTTCCAGTTCGATCTTTGAGGTTGCTACTTAGGTTTCTGTCTGTACCTTTACTGAACATTACAAACTGGGTATGGTTTCCAGGGCTATCCTACATGGCTTTCTTGAGGGTCCTACTTGGCCTTCCTCCTCCCAAGTTTCCTCTCAAGCAGGGAATGCTGCAGCAGAGATATGGAAGGAGAGATAGTACAGTTGTGTAAAATCTTACAATAGCAGTAGATGTCCCTTCCCTTTACTGTTGCAGTATTCGCTCTCTCCCTACCTCCTCCCCCTTTTTCTTTTTTCTTTCTGGCCACATCAGTGGTAATATCTGTCTGGAAATGGATGGTAAAAGGACAGGTTTGTTAAGTAATTGACTTTTTTTAATCACAGAAGGTGTTGCATTACAATAGAATAAAAATTTAGTGTTAGCTCTTTATAATGCATTAACAAAGTTTTTTTTTTTTCAGGAAGGACGTTCTTAATTTGCACAATGTCCTTATATTCACATGTTGCAGTATTCTTAACAGTAGGGAGTTGCTGCCTTCCAGCCAGTATACCTTTGGCTTTGCTTCGGGAGGGTACGTGTGACGTTCCTTGTCAGGGTCATAAACCAACGTAGGGTGTAAAGGTGACATCTGCACACACCCTCCTCAGGCTTTTCCCACCCCAGTGAACACCAGACTCCTGTTCGCCAGTTCTGAAAGCAGATAGTGTTTTCAAACGACCGTTAAAAGTCTCCAGACCAGATGACCATTCTCTTGCCATTACAGATAAGTGCCCTGTTGTTTTATTTTCATTACCTTTGATTATTGTTAAGTCTTAAATGTCAGCTTAAAAGGGGAAGTGTGCTTGTGGGAGACAAATTCCTCACAAGGACGCGCACGAGAAGTGTTTTTTTGCTTAGGCGAGGCCCACGACCATACGTCCTGCACTATTTGGAAATCCTTCGTACCGAAAACCCTTCATAGTTGTCTTACTGCACTAAAATTGTATTTAGAAAATCAGAGACTCAGACGTCTTGCACTCTGTATGGAAGGTGGGTAGGCCCGTCCGAAGAGCCGCTGAGGAAGAAGGCCAAGAAAGTTAGGCCGGAATCCCACTCTGTGCCTCAGGCATCCGAGAAGGTTCTTGAGGCTGATGAAAGTCCACCATCTTCCCAGACATCTGTTTCCAAGCCAGGCCCGGGAACTTCAGTGGAAGCCGGGGTGGCAGAAACTTTTAGTATGTCTGCTGAGGCTGTTCAGCCATCAGGTCCTGATAGAGGCAGGGAACCACGTCTCAGTCAATCACAGGGCCTTGCTCCTTCACTTCCACCCAGGGAATGTCTGCTCCAATTCTCTCCCCACCAGTTACTCCCTTAAAGAAAAAGCAAAAAGTTAAACACTCTGAAACCCAACCAGTTCCTGGATGGGAAGTTTTTTCTCAAAGTCTTTTTAAGGCTTTTCAGGCCTTAGACACAACAGGCCCCACCAGCCCCCTCACCTCTACCTACTTTACAGGTATCAGAGGAAGAGTACTCCTCTTGAGATTAATCCCAAATAGAGTCCTCAGAGAATTTCATCACCTCAAAGTAGGAAGACTTCATTACTCCTGAGTATCTAGGGGAAGAAATCACCTTTGGAGAGAGAATCACCCTTATGAGGGAGCATTTTAAATGGCAGGCATCTGAAGTATCTGACACCATGAAAAGGTACTTTGACCTTTTACAAATGGAGCATCCTTCTCCTTCAGCAGTGCCCCACTTGCAACCTGCCTTCCAGGATGCTTTCTTGGCTGCTTCTCTATCCCCTCTCAACCACCGGCTTCCAAACGACCGGACCAATTCTATAAGGTCCCTCAGGATACCCAGTACCTCTTTAAGAACCTACCAACAGACCCAGCAGTTATGGTCTCTGCTGACAAATCATCTAGGCAAATACCTTCAGCTGCTCTTTATCCCACAGACAAAGACAGTAAATTCATGGGCATAATAGGGAAGAAACTTTATACCTCCTCTACTCTGGCTATCCGAGCTCTCAACTACCAAACACAGATGGCTAGATGTGTCCTGGATACCATTACCAAGGCCTCCACATTACTATCTAAGGCTCCAGATTCTCCCATTAAAGCACAAGTAAATATCCTCCTCTCCACTGCTTCCCAAGTAACTAGGCACTCGATAAAGTGCAGTTATGATGCTGTGGAAGCCTCATCCAAGTCTGCTGCATCTGGATCGGTCTTGAGGCGATATTCTTTGGTGAGATTACAACCTCTACCCATGGATATGCAAACAAAATTGTTGGGTGCATCCCTGGATAATAAAGCTCTGTCTGGACAAGCCTCAGCAGAACTCCTTAAAGGGTAAGGAACTGTAAAACCTTAAAGACCTACTGTTGTCTCTCCACATGCGAAAAATCCAGTGGGTCCTGAAGAACTTATGGAGACAACACTCCCAGCCCCTGGACACCCCCCCTCCCCTTACTTCACTGTTTGAAGAAGGAACTCAAGTGGTGGATATCAGCTCTTCACTTCAACCAAGGGACCCACCTTCAAGTCCCTGCACCCCTCCAACAGGTCTCCACAGATGCTTCCAACCTGGGGTGGGGGACAGTGCTACTTACAAACCAAAAGCAACTGTCGGTGCAAGGCACTTGTTCCAACCCAAGACAAAAGGAACATATCAACATCAAAGTAATGAGGGCTTTACATATGGCCCTACTAACCTTCAAATCAGCCCTTCAGCCAGGAACCCTGAAAGTAATTACAGGCAATATGTCGGTGCTGTGGTACATAAACAAGCATGGGGGAACAAAGTCCTACCCTCTGTGCAGCCTAGCAATCCAGGTCTGGAACCTAGCAGTATCTCTCCACATTCATCTGGTACCTGTTTATATCCCTTCAACAGAGAATGTCATGCCAGACTTCCCTGAGCAGAACTTCCGCTCCAAGTCACGAATAGATGCTTCACAGGGAAGTATTTCTGGAAAGAGCAATCTCTCCTCTGTATCTCTGCAGCCAATAACTCGAAGTAAAGCTCTGCTCTCCCACAACATAGCCTGGAACTGTAACAACCTTCCCCCCTACTGTAACCTCTGCTCCTTCAACTACTCTGTTTAAAAACTCTGTCCAAGCGCACCTAGTAAATTGTTGGCTATGCCCATGCATCACATAAAACCCTTACGTCATATAACATATAATCGACTAGCTTCTCTCGTAGAATTCTGTTATGTTACGACTCGGGAATCCCTACTAGTAACATCAAAATGTAATTTTTTATGCATGATTTAAGATTTGCTATTTCTGTTAAAAGTGCCATATGGCTGTTATTTTGTATATGTAACTTGTACGACCTGTTTAACTATTATTGTTACTTGCTCAGAGATTTTCTCCCCGGGCCTCTGCTGTAAATGGACCTGTGTCCAGTCGGACTATCCCGGTAAACAAATGCTTTTTTGTGTCTTTCGGCTTTTCCCGGTTAGGGGTCGCCACAGCGGAATTCCAGTCCGCTAATGATTGGCAGTAAAGTTTTATGTGCTGACTTGCTGGGCCTAACACACAACCTTCAATGAAGGAATGCCTGTTCATGCATGTCGCCACACAGAAGACGCTCTAACTGAGAATCGAACGGGCAACGTCTAACTGTGAGGCGACAAAAATGTAAAATAAAATAAATAAAATAATCCACAGGTGGGGTATTCCACAAGCAGATCTTTTTGCCTCTGCCCAGAACAGACAGATGCCCAAATTCTGCACAAGGAATCCGCATCCACAAGCGTGGAAAGTGGACGCCTTCTCCTTCTCTTGGAAGGAAATGTACATCTATGGTTCCCCCCTTCACCTTAATTCAGACAGTCCTTCTGAAAATAGAGGGACAACCCACAAATCCTACTGGTGACCCCCTTTTGACCAAGACAGCATAGGATTCCCCTCCTACACCTACTAGCCAAGGGCAGTCACCACAGGTTACACCACTGAATAGACCTGCTCACACAAGACGGGATCCCTACTACACCCTCAGGTGAACAGTCTGAAATTAACTTTATGGATGATAGGGTTTTGATCCCCTACAGACACCTATACTCAGGACGTTCTGCAGGAGGCCAGAAAACCTAGTATCAGGAGAAACTTTGTATCCAAATGGAACAGATTCTCCTACTGGTGTCAACGAAAAAAACAGGACCCTCTGACTACCTCTATACCTATGGTCCTTTACAATTTGTGTGAGCTACTTCACTCAGGACTAACATACTCATCAGTCAAAGTGCATTTATCTGCCATCTCTGCCTATCTTCCCTCCTCTGGCTTCTAGACTGGAGGTCAAACTTTTCCTCAAAGGAGTTCTTTACATCAGGCCTCCCAGGAAACCTATCCCCCCTTGGGACCTGAACTATGTACTAGAAAAACTTACATTGCCACCCTTTGAACCAGCCCATTCAGTATCCCTAAAGCTATGCACACTAAAAACAGTGCTACTAGTGGCCCTTGCATCCGCCAGGAGGGTATCGGAGATGCAAGCTCTCCCGGTTATCTCCCCTACTTTATTTTCCACAAGGACAGAGTTGCTCTCAGGATCAACCCTTCCTTCATGCTGAAGGTGGTTAATGAACTTTCACTAAACCAGACCATTAACCTACCCATTTTCTACCCTCAACTACAAAATTCCCCAGAAAGGACTCTCTCCATTCCTTGGATGTCCACAGACAGAGGTATTACCTAGACAAAACCAAACCTATCGGAAAGTCAGATCACCTTTTCATCTCCTTCCACCCGAGAGCTCTAGGGAAGGTAGTCTGCAAGCAAACCATCTCTTCGTGGATTTCAAAATCCATTACCTTATGCTACTCTTACCATGGTAAATCCCTGCACGGTCAAGTCAAACCTCACTCCACAAGGGCAGCTGCTTCCTCAGCTGCCTTTTTCAAAGGAATTGACTATGCTTCCACTTGGACTTCTGTCCACACCTTTACCAAACATTACAAACTGGACCTAGTATCTAGAGCTTAGGGCAGAGTTTGCCAGGTCCATCCTCCAAGGGCTCATTGACCAGGGAGCCCAATCCTCCACCCAGAACCATACCTAAAAGCTCTGGTACTCTCCCTACTGTTTTGAATACTGCACCATGTGAATAGAAGGACATAGAATAGATGTTCTTCATGGTCCACTGTTGCAGTCATCACCTGTAGGTTATCCCTGCTGTGGTAGCCCTTGCCCGCCCCGAATACCAGAGTCAATGTTTTTCTACGTTGGCTGTTGTCGCCTGTAGTCTGACGTCAGGTCGTCAGTGCTATAAAGCAAGGCAGCCGATGCCAGTACATCAGTCATGTAGCTGTTGCAGTCATCACACTTGGGTTATCCTGCCAGGGGTAGCCCTCAGTCGGCCCGAATACCAGAGGCTTAGTATTTCTACGTCAGTTGTTGTCGCTCCAGGACTGACGTCAGGTCATCAGTGGTATAAAAACAGGCAGCCAACACCATTACATTAGTCTTTCTTGCCGAGGAGCCCGAATCAGAAGCAGTTCGCACAAGTGCCGGTCGGCCGCTACCTGAGTTTTCATTTCCGAAATTGAAGTTGAAGTCTTCTAAAGCTAAGTACTCCGTTGGGGATCCTTTTTTTTTTTTTTTTTGCTCTAACGTATGTCAGAAAAAGTTAACAATTGTCTCGCATGTGGAAAGCAAATACCACACCGAGATTTCCATTCTTACTGTGTCACCTGTTTAGGCACAGACAACGACATCCGTCGTCATCAGTTTTGTGCTTTGTTCAACGCCAGAACTATACATCATTAGGCCCTTATCATAGCTAAATACTTTCGCTCTCGATCTCCATATTCCGAAATGGCTTCGGTAAGCCATCCGACTCCGATCTTCCAAAAAAACATAAGGATAAAGACAGAGACAGACTGTACAGGTCCAAAACTGCCGGCAATGCTTTCGTTAAGCTAGTTGCCAGTTTGCCGATACTCAGGCGCTTTCTCCGCCCCTGATGCCCCCTTCTATGGATTCACAGGCTTCTACTGAGACCCATTCGGACTCTCGCATGCCATGAGACTCTTCTTTGACTACGGAACCTGCGGATGTCTCTACCTTGGATGGGTCCGGAGCCGCTGTGCAGGCACTGGCTTCTGAGGAAGTTGTACGCACTACCGATATTCGACACAGTCCGGCAACTTCTTTCGCATCTTCATTTCTTTCTAAAATTACAGAGTTTCTAAGGCCCAGGGTACGAACTACGCCTAAAAAACTGACCCAAGCTCAAGCACCTGCTTCTATGCCTCAATCTCAAATACATAAAATGGTGGAAGACCTTATCATGCTGATTAGGGGAAGCCAGCCTACCCCTTCTAAAAGAGAGACTTGTCTCCAGCAGCTTTGTCTGACCAAGAGTCTGACGACTCAGGTTTTTGATTATGAAGACATGCCCTTATCTGCTTATGAGGATTTAGATGCAGAGGAATCCATTCCTTCTGCCTCTCCTCGAGGATATTTCTTTTGGTGAAAGCCTACATACCTTGAGAGAGCATTTCCATTGGGAATGCCAGGATTATCCTCAGTCCAAAAAGAGACTCTGGGAATTTTTAGATTTACCACAGCACAGACCTTTAGCTATTCCTCCTTTTCTGGATGTTGTGGATGATGTTTTCATGGAATCCAGTTTAACTCCTGATACTCTACCTCCTGCTCTCAGCAAACCTGGCCGGTATTACAGAGTCCCTGACTCTCTCAAATTTCTTTTCAGAAATCCTACTGCTGACCCAGAGGTCATCTCCCAAGGACCTAAAGCAAGAAAAGCAACCACAGCTAAGATTCCCACCCTTCGGACAGGGTTTCCCGAGCTTTAGACAGATGAGGTAAAAAAGTATACTCCTTTGCAACTCTTGCCATTAGAGCATTAAATTGTCAGTTCCACATGCTGAAATACCAGCAACATAATATGGAACTTATTAAACAAAAATTAATTACCTTTCCAGACTGTGCAGAAAATAATTACAGGAGCTTATGCATTCTGCAAGCCAAGTTATTAAACATACTCTGCAATGTGGGTTTGACGCCCTAGAAGCATCCTGCAGGGCAGCAGTCACAGGTTCTGAACTTAGAAGGCATGCTTGGCTTAAGGAACAGACCATGTCAAATCTAAGTTATTGGACACACCACTGAACAAAGGCAATCTGTTTGGCACCAAGGCAGAAGAGGTTTTAAAAAAGATGGCAGAAAAAGCTAAATCTATGCAGACAGACGTTTTGCAAGTCCAGCCTCCGAGATTCAGTAGGCATTGCCCCTCAAAACACTGGTCCTTTCCAGCCCCCTCTAGGCTAGCTCAGACTAGACTTAGGGGAAGCAGACCCCCCAGACAGAAGTCCCAGGGAATGCAGAGATCTAAGCAATGGAGTACTTCCATTTCTAAAACAGGGAGTGGTACGCCACCCCCTTATGGAAAGAATTTACAATGACTTCTCAACTCCACCTCTTACCTCTGCCCACCTGCTTGTGCCCCTAGGAGGAAAACCTGCCTCCCATGCAAAAAACTGGGCCTCTCTCACCAACAATCGATGGGTCCTCAACATAGTGTCCCAGGGGTACAAATTTTATTTCCACGCACTTCCAACCCCAAAAAGGTTCCCAGATCTTCCTCCAAATCAGTGGGCAGAGGCACAAAACCAAGTTCATTCCTTGCTCTCCATGAGGGAAATTCAGCCTGTTCCTGCAGACCAGATAGGCCAAGGTTTATATTCCATACTTTTCCTGGTACCCAGAAAAGGGGGCACCTGGTGCCCAATCCTTGATCTATCCATTCTAAACACCTTCCTGTTGGTAGCAAAATTCAAAATGCTCACCTTCCAACAGCTTCTTGCTGTGCTATCCAAAGATGCCTGGTTAGCCAACCTAGACCTAAAAGAGGCCTATCTGCACATCCCAGTCAGAGACTCTTGCAGGAAATCTCAGTTTCAGGGCAGGATCTATGCATTGTCAGTTCTCTGCACTTCACTTTGGCTTATCCACTGCTCCCAGAGGTTTCACAAAATGCCTGGCTCCAGCCGTTGCTTTTTGCAGACAAAGAAATATTCACATTTACCCCTACTTGGACGACTGCCTGTTTCAGACAGGAAAAGCTGTTTAGGCACCTGACATTTGTAAAGGGCCTACTGACCTCACTGGGGTACACTATAAATGAAAAGAAATCCAAACTAGTCCCCAATCAGAAAATTGTATCCCTGGGAGCAAGCCTGGACAACAGCATCCCAGATGGCATTCCTTACTCTAGAAAAACAAGCCTGTCTGACAGGCTACTTCTCTCACCTGGCCACCAGAACCCAGTTATCTGCAAAGCAAATCCTGCAAGCTCTAGGGTTCATGGCCTCCTGCATTCTACTAATTCCATATGCCAGACTGCACATGAGGAAACTTCAGTGGTATTTAGAAAACCTTTGGTGTCAGGACCTGGAAACTATTACACCTATGATACCTTGTCTAAAGAAAGATTTTCTTTCGTGGGTAGCAGCATACAGTCACAGCAAGGGACTTCCCTTTTCACAACCCCACGGTACCCAGACCCTAACCACAGACGCATCAGACTATGCCTGGGGTGCACACCTGGACGGCAGGTGCATTCAGGGCCACTGGAGCCCAAATCAAATTCATCTGCACATCAACCAAAAAGAGATGCTAGCTGTTCAGCACGCTCTGACAGCTTTCAGACCCCTACTCTCTCCAGGGCCTCTACTAATCAAAACAGACAACACCACAGTGATGTGGTATATCCCACCCAGAACCCACTCTTACCCACTCTGCAGGCTAGCCAAGACCCTTTGGCACAAGGCTTCAGCCATGCATATTCACCTGCTAGCACAATTCCTGCCAGGCAACCAAAACTCTCTGGCAGACAACTTGAGCAGAAATCTCCTAGACCCACACAAGTGGCAATTAAACCGCAACACCTTCAGCCTTGTAACCCAGAAATGGGGTACCCAGAAGGTGGACCTATTTGCCTCCCACAACAACCACCAGCTCAGCAAATTCTGCACCAGGGAACCTCACAGAAAGGCCTGGAAAGTGGATGCCGTATCCTTCCAATGGGTAAATCTCTCTATCTGTGCATTTCCCCCTCTACCTCTTCTTACAAGGGTATTACTCAGAATAAGGGAGGAAAGACCAAAGGCAATCCTGATTGCCCCAGACTGGCCACGCCAACACTGGTACCCACTACTGCACAGTCTGTCACAGTTGCCTCCATGGCACCTCCCTCAGATTCCAACTCTCCTTACCCAGCAGAAGGGAGAGTTCTTGCATCCACAATTGCAGACCCTGAACCTGGCGAATTCCTTGACCTCTCCTCCAGTGGCCAGCCTAAGCAAGCAAGTCCTGGATGTTATACGTGAAGCCAGAGGACCCAGCACTAGAAAATCCTATGCTGACAAGTGGAAAATGTATTGCTCCTGGATCCAGGCTAAAAGAGCTGAACCAACACAGCCCTTCTTACCTCTCTTCCTGGATTACCTAGCAGACCTACTTCACAGGGGCCTATCCTTCTCTTCTATGAAAATCCATGCCTCTGCCATCTCTGCTCATTACAGCACAGATCCACCTCTCTTTTCACAACATCTCATCAAGCAGTTCCTTAGAGGGGCTAACCAGTTAAGGCCACCAAGAAGAACCCCCTACCCCTGCTTAAGACCTTAACTTTGTGTTGGAAAAGCTTACACTATACCCCCCTTGAGCCTGCAGCTTCAGCAGTTAAAATTCTACTCTTGGAAACAGCCTTGCTTCTGGCCATCACTTCAGCTAGAAGAGTGTCTGAGCTACAAGCTCTCATGGCCATGGAACCCTTCCTCATTTTTCTTGCTGACAGTTTCCCTCAGGACTAACCCAACTTTCATGCCCAAAGTGCTGTCCAGTGTGGCTGTCAACCAATCTGTTCATTTGCCCACCTTTTTCCCTAAACCTCAAAATAAGGGAGAACGGATTCTGCACTCTTTAGATGTGTAGAGACAGCTCAGATTCTTCCTGGATAGAACTAAGCCCTTTAGGAATTCTGACCAGTTACTAGTCAACTTTGCAGCAGGGGCAGAGGGCAAGGCCATACCAAAACAAGCCATTTCCAAATGGGTAGCACACTGTATCCATTTCTCTTACAAACACCAAGGGAAACCACCCCCACAGGGGGTCAGAACACATTCCACTAGGGCAACTTCCACCTCTGCAGCTTTTCTCAGAGGGGTCCCTACCAGGGACATTCTAGAGGCTGCAACAAGGAGTTCTGTTCATACCTTCAACAGGCATTACCACCTGCCTATCTTTTCCAAATCCAGGGCAGGCTTTGCAACCATAGTCCTGCAAGGGGATACTAGCCAGCCCCAACTCTTCTTGACTGCCTCCACCCATTTCTTCAGCTTTGGGAATCAACCCAAGTGTGATGACTGCAACAGTGAAACACAAAGAACATAGTACAATTGTGTATACTTATCATAAATGTAGATGTTCGAGTGTATTCACTGTTGCAGTCCTGGTTTCCCACCCTTCATCCCCCTTGTCTCTCTCTCTCTCTGTCTTCCTCAGTCTTTACAGTGCTATTTGGTATTTACTTTCTACTGGTGGTGTTATTCCACCATAACCTATCTCCCTATTTGGGGGCTCCTGACATTTGCGGCAAGAAAAACTGATGTAATGCCGTCGGCTGCCTGTTTTTATACCACTGACGACCTGATGTCAATCCTGGAGCGACAGCAACCGACTCATAAATACTAAGCCTCTGGTATTTAGGCCGAGGGCTACCCCTGGCAGGATAACCAAGTGTGATGACTGCAACAGTGAATACACTCTAACATCTACATTGATGGTAAGTGTGCAGAACTGTACTTTTCTTGCCATAGAGCCCGTAGCAGAAGTAGTTCGCAACTGTGCCTGTCAGACGCTACCAGAGTTTGAATTTCAGCTGAAAGCGTCTAAAGCTAATTACCCCATTGGGGATCCTTTTTTTCTTACACTAACCAATGTCCAAAAAATTTAACAATGATCTCGCCTGTGGAAAGCAGATCCTGCATCGAGACTTCATTCATACTGCGTCACTTGTTTAGGCCCAGATCACGATGTCCCCTGTTGCCGGTTCTGTGCCCTCTTTAACTTGACAACCATTCCCCGTAGAGCTCTTATTGTAGACAGTTATTTTCATCTTACGTCTTCGCATTCCAAAATGGCGTCCGTCAGCCAACATTCCGTGACATTCCAAAAAAACACGAAGATAAAGATAGAGACCACACAAGGCTAAGCCTTCCGATGACTCTACCACTAAGCAGGTCATTGTATCTCTGGAATTCAGTGAGGTGCTTTCACAGCCCCTGATGCCTGATTTGATATCTACACAGGCCTCTACCGAGACCCTTTCAGAGTCTGGTATGCCGCAGAAATCATCTTCGTCTTCCCAGCCTTTGGCTGTCTATGCCTCAGTTGGGTCTGGAGCCGCAACGCAGGCACCGGCTTCCGAGGAGGCCTCTCGCACTACCGAATCCAGACAAAAACTGACATCTTCTCATCTGACTAACGTTTCTCTCAGACCGACGGATACTCTTAGCCCTAGAAGCCAGGCCACTCCTAGAGAATCTGCCTCTAGCCACCGTCTTGCTCCTGCTCCACCACCCCAAGCACAAATGCTTAAAATGGCAGAGGACCTCATCTCCTTTATCAGAGGTAGTCAGGCCACAACTTCTAAAAGGAAAAGACACCCTTCTCCAGAAATTGACAGAACAGGATTCTGAGAAGTCTGACTATTCAGATTTTGAAGAGGAACAACTTCTGACTGCTTATGAGGATTCAGATGCAGAGGAATCCATTCTTTCTGCCTCCCCACCGGAAGATCTTTCCTTTGGGGAACCCTTCACACCCCGCAAGGAACATTTTCAGTGGGAATCTCAGGATTTCCCCCAGTCTAAGAAAAGACTAACAGAGGTTCTAGACTTGCCCCAGTACAGACCTCTGGCCATCCCCCCTCATTTAGAAGTGGTGGATGTTGTTTTCCATGAAACAGCTTAGCCCTGGATGCTCTTCCACCTGCTCCCAATAAACCTAACTGGTATTAGATTACTGGATTCTCACAAATACCTGTACAGAAATCCTGCTGCAGACCCAGAGGTCATTACACAGGGACCTAAAGGAGGTAAGACTAGTTCTGCCAAGAATCATATTCCTTCTGACAAGAATTCTAGAGCTCTCTGGACAGATGGGGTAAAAAAAAGTATACACCTCTGCAACCTTAGCTGTCAGAGCACTCAACGGTCAGTTCCATATGTTAAAATATCAACAATACACACTTTGGAACTTTTAAAACAAAAGATTTCAACCTTTCCTGACTGTGCCAATTCAAAAGAGTTAGCAGAGCTACTGCACTCTAGTTGTCAAGTGGCCAAACACTCATTACACTGCAGATGTGATACCCTAGAAGCCTCAAGCAGGGCATCAGTGTCAGGATCTGTCATTAGGAGATGTGCATGGTTGAAGGAACAACCTCTCCCTATCATGTCAAGTCTAAACTAATTGATGCACCCCTGAATAAGGACCACTTGTTTGGAGTAAAAGAAGAAGAGGTGCTTAAAAAGATGGAAGACAAAGCAAAATCTGTGCAAATAGTAAAAGATTTATTTCAGGTTCAACCTCCTAGGTTCAGCAGGAACTTTACCTCTAAGCTCCGGTCCTTTCCTGCACCTAGCAGACAGGCCAGGGTAAGCCTCGCAGAGAGAGACCACCCAGGCCCCAATCCCAGGGGCAGCAGAGCACCAAACGGTGTACCGCTTCTGCCCCAAAGGCAGGAGTTCTAAGCCACCCTTCTATGGCAAAAACTCTCAATGACTTCCTCTGCCCCCATTCACTCACCAGAAGCTAGGAGGAAGGCTCTCCCTCTGCAAAGAAAATTGGCTTTCTGTAACAAAGGACCAAGTGGGTCTTAAAGATAATTTTTCAGGGATACAGATTCTCTTTCAGCAAACTCCCAATTCCAAGAGGGTACCCAGACTTAACTCCAAATCAGTGGGCAGAGGCATTAAAACAAGTACAAACTCTCATATCCGGGGGGCAGTAGAGCCTGTCCCCTCAGATCAAACAGGCAAAGGCTTTTATTCCAGACTATTCTTTGTTCCCAGAAAAAGTGGGCACTTGTGCCCCATCCTGGATCTTTCCATTCTGAACACCTCCCTGGTAGACCCCAAATTCAAAATGCTAACTGTTCAGCAGCTGCTGCCTATGCTGACAAAAAATGCCTGGCTAGTGACAACAGACCTAAAAGATGCCTACCTCCAAATCGGCTCCCTATTATGCTGTCACAGATGCAGGTTGTCAAATGCGTCTTTGTCGAACTGAAACATGCAAAAGGTAAAATAGCGAAGCGACTTTTCAGCTAATTCTTTCCCTGGGAAAGAATTTGCTTGTCCGCATTCGCTACTTTGCAGTTTTTGGCACTGTACTGTGATATCGAAGTTGGTATATTTAAGTAGGGAGGTGCCCCCCACATTATGTAATGTTTTACAGTTTTGTTTTGTTTTTTGTTTCGGAACAGCAGTTTTCTTCCCTTGGAAAAAAATCGCTGTTCTGAGGTTTCGACATAAGCTTTCGCTTACACGGGGTCGATTGTGTGTCTTTCGCTCTTGTGAGCATGTGATATAATATAGACCTTCCAAATCCTTATAAGGAAATCCTGCAGGAAATTCATGCACTTCAGGGCAGGCTCACAACACTTTCAGTTCTCTGCCCTACCCTTTGTCTTCTCTACTGCACCCAGAGTATTCGCCAGTCCGGAGGGGGCAGTACCTCACAACCTTCCATTCCTCTTATCATGGACTACCTAGCCGAGTTACTCAGTAGTGGCCTCTCCTTCTCTTTTATTAAAATCCATGCTTTAGCCATTTCAGCTCATTTCGATTCAGATAAACCCCTCTTCTCACATCCTTTGATTTAAACAATTCCTCAGATGGGCTTTTAATATCAGACCTCCCTGAAGGCCACCCACACCAGCCTGGGACCTGAATTATGTGTTAGAAAAACTAACCTTACCACCATTTGAACCTGCTGCTTCAGCAGAATTAAGATACCTCTCCTGGTAGACTGCTTTCCTACTAGCTATCACCTCAGCCATAGGGGTTTCAGAACTTAAGGCACTCATGGGCGTTGAGCCCTTCATCATTTTCCATGCAGACAGGGTCTTCCTGAGGACTAACCCCTCCTTTATGCCTAAGGTGGTATCTGATGTGACTCTCAACCAGGCCATACATCTACCAACCTTCTTTCCTAACCCTCAAAACAAGGGGGAAAAGATTCTACACTCACTTGACGTGCACGTACTAAACTCTTCAGAAAAACAGACCAGCTTTTTGTCAGCTTTGCCCCAGGGGCAGAGAGGAAGCCCATTTCCAAGCACACCATTTCCAAATGGATATCACACCGTATCCATTTCTGCTACAGACTGCATGGGAAACCACCCCATAAGTCTATTCGTACCCATTCCACTAGGGCAGCCTCCACTTCCACAGCATTCCTCAGTGGAGTTCCTACCAGGGACATCTTGGAAGCTGCCACCTGGACCTCAGTCCATACCTTTACAAAGCATTACCACCTACCTCTTTTCTCTAAGGCTAGGGTAGGGTTTGCCTCTGCAGTGTTTGCTGATCCATGCCTAGGGCTCTAACTAATCCTTTCACCCCTCTCCTCAGCTTTCAGAATCCTCCCACAGGTGATGACTGCAACGGTGAAACATGAAGAACATAGTACAGTTGTGTACACTTACCATAAATGTAGATGTTCGGGTGTATTCACTGTTGCAGTCCTAGATGATGATCGTGTTTCACTGTTGCAGTCATTACATTCGGGTAATCTGCTGGTAGTCGGCCTGAATATCAAAGTCTTCGGTCCTGCGTCTCTTGCTGTCTCTTCTTCCATGACGTCAGGTCGTCAGGGGTATAAAACATGCAGCCGACGCCATTTTATTCAGTCGTTTTTGCCGCGAGGTGCCAGAAGCAGATGTTCATCGTGTTACACTGCTGCAGTCATCACACTTGGGTTATCCTGCCGTCAGGCGGTCCCATAGTCGGCCAGAGTTCCAAAGTCTTGGTCCGGCTTCGGTTGCTGTCGCTTCTTCCCTGACGTCAGTGCGCCAGGGGTATATAAGATGCATCCGACGCCATTTTCTTCAGTCTTGATTGCCGCACGGTGCCAGAAGCAGTTCGCAAGTGCCGGTTGGCTGACTCCTGTGATTTTTGAAGTCAAATTTCAGATCCGAAGTCTTCAATAAAGCTAAGTACCCCGTTGGGGAAACTTTTTTCTTGCCTCAGACCGATGTCAGGAAAAGTTAATAACTGTATTTCTTATGGGAGGCAAATACCTCATAAGGACTTCCACTCTTACTGTATTCCATGCCTAGGCCCTGATCATGACGTCACCAGTTGTCGGTTTTGTGCTAGATTTAACAAACGCACTATAAAAAGACGTTTTGATTTTGCTTTCCACTACTTTGGCCGAAGGTTCAATTATACTGTGCCGTCGGATCAGCCGACGACCGCATTTCCAAAAAAATGCAAAGACAAGGATAAAGACAGGCATCTGAGGTCCAAAACCGACGACGAAACCTCTTCTAGGCCAGTCGCCGGTTCTCAGTGAGGCGCTTTCGCAGCCCCTGACACCCGCTACCTCAGAGCCGCAGGCCGCCTCCGACTCCCACTTGGAGACAACTAGGCCTCTGGAAACTCAAGGTATTGGGCCTACGGAAACTAATCCCTCAGATGGGTCCGGAGCTGCTGAGCAGGCATTGGCTTCTGAGGGTGTTTTCAGACCTTCACAACTTACCATTAAAGCAACAGCCAAGACAAAAGTACCATTAAAGACAAATAAGCAAGTACAGCATTCTCCTGGACAGTCCTCCATGCCTAAGAAACAGATGCATAAAATGGCCGAAGACCTCATTACTCCGATCAGGGGTTCCCATCCCCCTCCTGAGAAAAGGCCTAGGCAGGATGCAGACTATGATTCCTCTGATCAGATTTCCATTTCCTCTGATTCCTCTTCAGACCAGGGATACTCCCCCCCCCCCCCCCCCATGACGACTCTGATGCTGAAGAATCTATCCCTTCAGCCTCTCCTCCTGAGGATTATTCTTTTGGGGAAACTTTACATACCATGAGGGAGCATTTCCATTGGGAAAGTCAGGATTATTCAGAATCCAAGAAAAGGCTCAGCGATTTCCTTTTATTGCCTCAGCACAGGCCCCTGGCTATTCCGCCTGTGCTAGATATTGTGGATGATGTGTTCTCTGAATCCAGCTCATCTCCTGATTCTTTACCCCCTGCACCAGCCAAGCCAGATAGGTATTATAGAGTCCCTGACTCTCACAAGTTTCTTTATAAAAACCCTTCTGCTGATCCAGAAACTATTTCCCAGGGTCCAAAAGGGCTTAAGGCTTCCATTACAAAAAATCCAGTACCCTCTGACAGAGATTCCTGAGCTTTGGATAGATGGGGGAAGAAAGTTTACACTTCTGCAACTTTAGCAATAAGGGCTTTAAATTGCCAGTTTCACATGCTTAAGTACCAACAATATTTAATGGCTCATTTAAAACAGAAAATGCTTCCAAGCTCAGAAGCTCCTGACTGTAAAGAAATGCAGGATGTTAAGTTGTCTATCTCGCCTTCATTCTTGCTGGTTGGGTTCGGAGCCGATCCTCGGCTCCGACTCGGCCATCTTCAAAAGCTCGAGAGCTGCTTACTGGCTCGAGCCCCCCCCCCCCCCATATCCCATGATGCCTGGTGCTAGGTACCCAGATCTCATTTGCCGCTTGTGCTACGAGGTTGTGTTTACTGGCTCAGGTCGTATTTTTTCACTTTGTTCTTAATATTTAGGACTTTTGTATTTTATTAGTTATATACTTGTTGTCATAGCATAGTTGTAGGTTCTGTGGTAACTTGTTAGTGTTTAATTCCCCTTAAAAACTCGTTTTCTCCTTAGAGAGTTTTTCCCCTCCCTCCCCCACTCCCGTTTTGCCTTTTTAAGGTAAGCCGTTTTAGTTAGAAGCTTATCCTTGTTTTCTTTTTTAAGGTAGACAAAATTTTTCATTAGAAATTGTGGTAGTTTGTAGGGCTTATATAGTGTGTGTACTGTTAAGGTGTAGTAACTTGTGTGGATTGTGTGTGTTTTTCCAGTTACCTACTTCCCCTTGTACTTTTTCTTTGTATTTGATTTTCTTTTACAGGAATGTCTAAAGACACGAAAGTGTCGGGATTCAAGAAGTGTGACTCATGCGGTCAGAAAATGTCTCTGACAGATGGTCACACTTCTTGTGTCTATTGGGCTCCCTACACCTGCAGGACTCTTGTTAGGTGTGTCACGCCTTTAGTCCAAGAGTCCTGCAGAAGCGTAGGAATAAGCTTATCCTTAGGGGTTTGCTTAAACCTGAAGGATCACCGGCCAAGGTTCAGTCAGTGAAACCTTCTAGGCCATCGAAGCCGTCGGCTCCCAGCTCGGAGCCGTCGCCGGGTATGGCTTCTGCTTCAACTTTGGTTCCGTCTGGAACCGAAGTACCTATCTCCCAGTCGGCCCTGACTCTTCTGTCGGAACCGTCAGGGAGTCTAAAATACTCCAGGTCACCATCCTTGGAGTCGATCCACTCGGCTCCAGGGTCACCCTTGTTGCAATCGGAGCGGAGTCATCGATCCCACTCTTCTTGGTCATCTACGTTATCTGACCATGATTTGGAGAGAGTGGTGAGCAGGCTTTTAAAGTCGCAGGCCCTGGCAAAAATGCTATCCAGCCCTCCTCATCAGGGTTCGGCTCTACCTGTTTCTGCAATAGTTCCTCCTTTGACTCATCCCTTGAGTTTGGAGCCGGAGCATGCAGAGGCTGGAACCGTGGGTCCGTCGGCACCGATGCCTCCTCTTTCGGTTCCGTCGTCGGCTCCGATCTCTTCCATGGTGCCGTCCTTGGAGGGATCTGGGTGCTGGGACTCCCTCATCTGCTCCAAGGAGGCGAGTGGCATCGGACCCTTGTCCGACCTTGTTCTCCCTCTCTGAGCTTCGACGCAGGTGAGTTCGGCTCCTACATCGGCTTCGGAGCCGTCTCTCTCGGTGCCAGGAAGGATTCCGGTCTCGCCGGAGCCTTTTCCGGTATCGGGAAGGGGTGCCTTCGAGGTCATGAGGAGTGTACTGGCATCTGAGTCAGCCTCGTGGTCAGCCTCATCGGCTCCTCCCCCCATGGTGCCTGCTCCTGCCTCTGCCCCTCCTCCAGACCCCAAGCATGGGGAACAAGCGCTCCGGGGCACCCCATTGGGTGTATCTTCCTCTTCCGAGGCCTCCCCCATTCATTCAGAGTAAGCCCCCTCGTAAGACGAAATGCAAGAGGAAGCATGTTGACTCCCCTGAGTCTGTCACTTCAGATACTGACTTGGAGGATTCGGAACGGTCCCCGAGATCCCCCTCTGAGGACGTCTCCTTCTCAGACATCCTTGAAATCCTTAGGCAGAGGGAGAACTGGACTACCCTTAACCCTTCCGAGGATGAGTCGGTATTCCTGGACGCGTTTGGTTTCCGACCCTCCACCTCCTGGTTGTCTCCGCCTTTCGATCCACTGCTGTCTGTGGTGACTCGAAAGGCGTGGTCGGCTCCAGACACAATGGAACCAACTCCCCGCAGGCCCACAAAATTCATTACTGCCCCTCAAGACAAGCAATTTCTGACTAAGGGTGTTCCCGTTGATGCCATGGTGGCAGCAGCGGCCACTAAAAAGGAGTTGGCTGAAACTTCTTTGTCTGTCCATCCCCCTAATAAGGAATCTAGGATGATGGACAGATATGGAAAGCGGATGTTTTCCTCAGTGACTTTCTCCATGAGGTCTTTGAACTATTTGTGCCATTTTACCCGCCTTCAAAGGGATCTCCTTAAAGAGCTAGGAGGTACCCTTCAAGATCCATCAGCTGCGGGGGCCCATGCTAAGGTTGCCTCCCAGCTGGCGACTCTAAATTCTGTAGTATACTCCTCCATGCGACTCATCTCTTATGCAGCCGATGGAGCGAGTAGGGCCGCAGGCACAGGTGTGGCTTTGAGGAGACACGCTTGGATGTGGTTGTGCAACTTTGTGGAACCTTCAGGGCGTCTTTCACCAGCACCCCCTTTGGTTCTGCTCTGTTTGGACCACAGGTGAAGGATACCCTTACCAGGTGTGAGCAGGAAGGCAAGACTCTCTCTGCTCTGAGTCCATTTTTCCACTCCTTCAAGACCGTATCCCAAGGGTCAGAAGAGTGGGAAAATGTGGTTCCGGAAACCCCAGGGAGCTGTGCCTGACGCACATGGAGAGTTCCCCTCCAGGGGCAGAGTAGGGAACAACAATAGATGCCGCCCTAGGGGCAGAGGGGGTCCGCAAAATCAGGGCCAAAGCAAATCCTTCTCTAACAAGCCCTTCCAGCATCCCTGAAGTGCTGCCAGACTGTCCACCTTTGGAGGCAGTCGGGGGAAGATTATCGCTGTACCCAAAAGCCTGGCAAAGTATCACACAAGACAAATGGGTTCTTTCTATCATATCCGCAGGCTACAAAATCCCCTTCTTTCGCACTCCACTCTTTTCCAACAAATCCTTTCCAGATGTTCCACCCAATCTAAGGGATCAATCAGTTCAAGAAATTTCAAAACTGCTAAGAAAAAGAGCCATCCAGTCAGTCCCAGCAGACCAACAAGGATCCGGAATTTACTCAAGGTTCTTTTTGGTACCAAAAAAAGACAGGGGACTGGAGACCCATTCTGGATCTCGGCAGACTAAACAGGTCTGTTCAAAGAACGAAGTTCCGGATGGTCACACTACAGTCCATTTTACCCTTTCTGGGTCAGGACAATTGGATGTGCTCCATAGATCTTCAGGACGCGTACTACCATATCAAAATGGACAGACGCTCCAGAAGATTCCTCCGCTTCCGGCTGGGAGCCAGTCATTATCAGTTCAGAGCTCTTCCCTTTGGTCTCACCACAGCCCCCAGGGTGTTCAAATTTTTGGCAGTAGTCACCGCTCACTTGAGACGGCAAGGATTCCAGGTAGTTTCCATATTTAGACTACTGGCTCCTTACTGCAACCACCAGGCATCACCTGCTGCGAGCCAGAGACTACACCATCCAAACGTGCTCCACTCTAGGCATCACAATAAATTTCGAAAAGTCTGCATTGTCGCCTTGTCAATCTATCACCTTTATAGGCGCAAACTTAAACACAAAGGACATGTCAGTGAGTCTCCCAGTAGACAGAGAGTTAGCCATTCGACAACATGTGCATTTCTTATTAGGATGCAAAAAGATTCAGGCCAGATTCGTCCTAAGAACATTGGGTCTTATGGCAGCGGCTCTCATACTAGTTCCCCTTGCACGTTTTCACATGAGGATTCTTCAGTGGATGCTGTTCACACAATGGTCCTTCCAGCAACTCCCAATGTCTCACATGATAATGATCACACAGTCATGCAAAAACCAACAGTCTTGCTGTGACCTTTTTGCCACCCCCTTCAACAGCAAGTGCGACAATTTATTCTCTCTCCTCCCTCTTCCCGGACACTTTCCCAGAGACGCTGTAGTTCACGATTGGCCTCAGGGACTCCTTTATACATTCCCTCCGTTCCCCCTGATTCCCAAACTAATTCAGAAAGCTACCACATTGGGATGCAAGATGATCCTCATTGCCCCTTACTGGCCTCGACAAATTTGGTTCCTGTTCCTGCATCATCACCTTCTGGAGCAGCCCTGGACCTAATTCCAGACCTGATCCATCAATCGGGCGGGCTGCACCAATCTCTTCAGCTCACTGCTTGGTTTCTCCACTTCCGACCTTAGCCAGGCTTCCGAACACCACCCACTCGGTGCGTGAAATCATCTTATCCTTGCATAAGTCGACCACTAGAAAAACTTATGCTAGTAAGTGGAAACGTTTTTCCTTATGGCCAGAGACCAGGAATATAGATCCCTTTTCAGCCCCTGTGCACCATATTTTAGAATTTCTAGCAGAACTTTTTCGAGCTGGATCCTCTTCTGCCACGATTAGAGTTCAGCTAGCTGCAATTTCAAACTTTCATACGGGCCTATCTGATTCAAGCATCATGTCCCATAAGCTTTGTAAAGCCTTTCTTAAATGGACCACTCTACTCAGGCCCCCAGTAAGAGATCCCCTGCCTCTGTGGGATCTGAATTTGATTTTAGCTTCCCTGATACTACCCCCCTTTGAACCGGCAGCTTCTTGTTCTTTGAAGTTTCTTTCTAGGAAAACCCTTCTGGTTGCAGTTACGTCGGCCAGAAGAGTTTCTGAACTTCAGGCTCTTTGTGTTCGTCCTCCTTACCTAGTTTTTCACAGTGATAGTTTCTCTTCGGACTAACCCTTCCTTTCTTCCAAAGGTTACTTCTGATTATAATTTGAATCAGTCCATTGACCTACCTGTGTTCTTTCCAAATTATTCCAACAAGGCAGAATACAAGTTACATCAGTTGGGCGTTCATAGACAATTACGCTTTTACTTGCATATTACCAAGCAAATCAGAAAATCAGACCAGTTGTTCCTGAGGGAAAACAAGGTATACCGGTGTCAAAAGTAACCTTACCTAGGTGGTTGACTTTTACTATTACTTTTGTATATCAGTTAAGAAATAGAGCTTCCTGCTAAACCCAAAGGTCACTCCACCAGAGCTCTAGCTACTTCAGTGGCTTTTCAGGCCAGATTGCCAATGGAAACTATGCGGCAGCTACATGGGCTAATCCACATACCTTCATTTCACATTATAAGCTAGATGTGGCCTCCAGGAGCAGAGCTGATTTTGGTTCCACTGTTCTGAAGAGTCTGTTCCGATGAGCCACCCAGGGTGGTGCTAGGGACGCTGTCCCAACCAGCAAGAATGAAGGCGAGATAGACAACTTAACATTAAGAAGTTATGTACCTACCATAACGTTCCATGTTAGTTGTCTTCTTCTCGCCTTCTTTCTTGCGTTCCACCCTCCATCCCCCTATCCTAGTAGACTGAGAAGAGTTCCTTAGGTTTATCACTGGCTGAGTCTTCTTTGGCTAATACTTCTGACTGTCAGTCTCTCCAGTAGGTTCATGTATCCTACTACAGTTTTCTGTATTATTATAATTGTTGTTATGTCTGTAGTTAGGTTACCAAATGAGATCTAGGTATCTAGCGCCCGGCATCATGGGATATAGGGGGGGGCATCGAGCCAGTAAGCAGCTCTCGAGCTTTTGAAGATGGCCGAGTCGGAGCCGAGCATCGGCTCTGAACCCAACCAGCAAGAAAGAAGGCGAGAAGAAGACAACTAACATGGAACATTATGGTAGGTACATAACTTCTTAATTTATTGCATGCAGTAAAACAGGTGGGAAAACATACTTTGCAATGTGGTTTTGATTCTTTAGAGGCCTTTTGTAGAGCCCAGTTACAGGTTCTGTGATTCGAAGACATGCTTGGTTAAAAGAACAGAGTTTACCTGATCATGTTAAGGCAAAATTATTGGATGCTCCTTTACAGCATGATACCTTGTTTGGTGTTAAGGCAGAAGAGGTGTTAAAGAAAATGGAGGATAAAGCTAAATCTATGCAAACAGTCAAGGATTTCTTACAGGTACAGCCACCTTGATTTATCAGAAATTGGCCAACAAAGAATTGGTCCTTTCCAGTGTCAGACAGGCCACAGAGAGGCAGATACAGACGCCCAAGAGGCAGATCTCAACCCCAAGGCTCTAATAGATGGCAGTGGGGGAACCTCAACCCCAAAAGGAGGTGAGGACAAGTCTCAGCCTTACAGGAAACAGTCCCAATGACTTCCCCTTTCGTACGCCAAGCACTTCCCTTTTGGCAGCCCCCTTAGGGGGAAAACTAGCATTTTTTTCTCAAAACTGGCAAACAATCACCCAAGACAAATGGGTTCTGAATATTGTGTCTCAAGGTTACAGGTTCCACTTTCATACTTTACCAAGGCTAAAAGGAATGCCAGACCTGCCACAGAATCAATGGGCAGAGGCACAAAAACAAATTTCAGCCCTTATGGACATGAGAGCTATACAAGAAGTACCACAACAGGAACAAGGACAAGGATTTTACTCAAGACTCTTCCTGGTCCCCAGAAAGGTCAAGGCCTGGAGGCCCATACTAGACCTTTCAATTCTAAATACTTACCTGGATATTCCGAAATTCAAAATGTTGACATTACAGCAGCTTCTACCCATGCTGGGCAAAATGGCTGGGCTTGTTACTCTGGACCTCAGAGGCATACCTGCATGTCCCTATCAGACAAAATTGCAGAAGATACCTCAGATTCAAAGCTGGAACAATGCACTACCAATTTTCTGCACTGCCCTTTGGCTTATCTACTGCGCCCAGGGTCCTTGCAAAGTGCCTGGCACCAGTAATTGCATTTTGCAGACAAAAAGGAATTCAAATATATCCATACCTGGACGACTGCCTCATTCAAGCAGAGACAAAGGACATTCTTCTACAGCATCTGGCGTTTGTAAAAAGGTTGCTAATTTTTCTAGGGTACACAGTAAACGAAAAGAAGTCAAAACTAGTACCCTCACAACAGATTATATTCCTGGGTGCCAGCTTAAATACAACGGCCCAGATGGCTTATCTCACGCCAGACAAACAAATTCAACTAACTCAATATTTTCAATTACTGGCAAAAAAAGTCCCATCTCCCTGCAAGAAAAATTCTGCAGGCCCTGGGATTCATGGCATCCTGCATACTACTAATACCATATGCCAGACTGCATCTGAGGAAATTACAATGGTACCTAGAAAGTGTTTGGACTCAACACTTACACAGTTTAGAAGCAGTAATACCAATGATTCCCTGCCTACAACAGGAGTTTTGATGGTGGGCACAGGTATGTCACCTAAACAAGGGTCAGCCTGTTACTCTACCCACAGCCAGGCAGACTCTAACAACAGATGCTTCGGATTACGCCTGGGGAGCACACATAGCAGGAAAATGCATTCAGGGCAGGTGGACCCCAGACCAGATGCATCTTCACATCAATCAAAATGAGATGTTGGCTGTTCAGAATGCCCTAACAGCTTTCAAGGACCTTCTACATCCAGGATAATTATTATTAAAGACAGACAACACCACAGTAATGTGGTACATAAACAAGCAAGGGGGCACTCATTCTTATCCCCTATGCAGGCAAGCCATGACCTTGTGGAACACAGCTCTAACGTATCAAGTTCATCTGCAAACACAATTCCTGCCAGGAAAGAAAAATACTCTGGCAGACTATCTAAGCAGAAATATAATGGACCCCCACGAATGGAAATTGAATCCACAAATCTTCAGCATGGTAACGCAAAAATGGGGATGCCCAGACATAGATCTTTTTGCCTCCCCACTGAATTGTAAACTGCAAAAATTCTGCACAAGGGCTTATCACACTCGAGCATGGAAGGTGGATGCTCTCTCGTTCAGCTGGAAAAGCCTAAAAGTTTCTGCCTTCCCACCGCTGCCTCTCCTTTCAAAGGTACTCCTAAAAGCCAGACAAGAAAAACCACGGATGATCCTGATTGCTCCAGACTGGCCACGCCAGCACTGGTATCCAATCTTAAAGAACTTAGCTCAAGGCCCACCATGGATTTTGCCTCAAATTCCACACCTTCTGAATCAACAAAACAATCAGTACCTGCACGGTCAGCTCAAAACCCTAAACCTGGCTGCATGGCAGTTTCATTAGTCAAACAGGCAACACCTCTCTCTAAAGCTGTTATGGATGTCATTTTGGAGGCCAGGAGGCCTAGCACCAGGAAAGCTTACTCAGAAAAATGGAAGAGATTCTGCACCTGGAACCAGGCTCAAAGCCTTGACCCTCTTGTCCCAAACCTCCTTCAGATTTTACAATACTTAACTGAGATGCTGGACAAAGGCCTATCCTTCTCATCAATTAAGATCCACGCTTCTGCCATTTCAGCACATTACAACACTGATCCTCCTTTATTCTCTCATCCCTTGCTAAAGCAGTACCTCAGAGGGGCTAAAAACATAAAACCGCCCCGGAGAGCACCAACACCAACCTGGGACCTCAATTTCGTTTTGGAAAAACTGACCCTGCCACCTTTTGAGCCAGCCAATACAGCTGATCTAAAATTTTTATCATGGAAAACAGCTCTGCTCCTGGCAGTAACTTCAGCACGAAGAGTCTTAGAGCTACAGGCATTAATGGCAGTAGAACCTTTTATAATTTTCCATCAGGACAGGGTTTCTTTACGGACAAACCCTACCTTTATGCCAAAGGTGGTATCTAGTGTGGCTCTTAACCAAACCATCCATTTGCCAACTTTCTATCCAAACCCCCAGAATAAAGGGGAGAAACTTCTGCACTCTTTGGACATAAACAGGCAGCTACACTTCTACTTGGACAAAACAAATGCTTTCAGGAAAACTGAGCAACTCTTTGTAGCATATGCTGCAGGATCACAGGGCAAGGCTATCTCAAAGCAGACTATATCCAAATGGATAAGACAGTTTATTCGTTACTGCTACACACAGCATGGAAAATCAATCTCTAATAACATTAGGCCACATTCCACCAGGGCCACAGCCACTTCAACAGCCTTTCTCAGAGGAGTACCTACCAAGGAAATTTTTGAGGCTGCAACTTGGAGTTCAGTGCACACCTTTACCAAGCATTACCACTTGCCTCTTTACTCTAAATCCAGAGCAGGATTTGCCACTGCAGTTCTGCAGGGCCTCATAGCCAGTCCTAGCTCTTTATAGACCAGCCACCCAACCTTAGCTTTGGGATTCTACCCAAGTGTGATGACTGCAGCAGTGTAACATGATGAACATAGTACAGTTTTGTACCTACCATAAATGTAGATGTTCGAGTGTTCACACTGCTGCAGTCCAGGTTACCCACCCTCCATCCCCTCCGAACTAGCTGGACTTATCCACACCTTTCTATCCTATACAACCTTTGTGGTGTATTTGCTTGTAACTGAAGGTATTGTTTTCATTTATATGTATATTTTTCATTAGCAGTATGTATTGCCTACCTACTTGGGGGCACCTGACATCTGGGGCAAGAAAAACTGAAGAAAATGGCATCGGATGCATCTTGTATACCCCTGGCGCACTGACGTCAGGGAAGAAGCAACAGCAACCAACGCCGGACCAAGACTTTGGAACTCTGGCCGACTACGGGACCGCCTGACGGCAGGATTACCCAAGTGTGATGACTGCAGCAGTGTGAACACTCAAACATCTACATTTATGGTAGGTACAAAACTGTACTTTCGCAAGTGCTGGTTGGCCGACTTCTGAAATTTTCGCATTCGAGTTTCAGAACCGAAGTCTTCAGTTAAAGCTAAGTATCCTGTTGGGGAAACTTTTTCTTGCTCCTTAACAATGTCAGTAAAAGTTAATTGCATTACTTGTGGGAAGCAAATACCTCATAAGGATTTTCATTTGTACTGTATTCCTTGCCTAGGTCCAGATCATAATGTGCCTTACTGTCGGTTTTGTGCTAGATTTAACCAACGCACTATTAAGCGTCGGTATATTTTTGCTTCAAAATATTTTAGATCCAGATTTAATTATTCTGAAATGTCGTTGGATAGCAAGCCGACTACCAGAGTTCACAAAAAAAACGCAAAGAAAAAGAGAGACAGACCGTTGGGGTCCAAAACCCACGACGAAGCTTCTCCTAAGCCAGTCACCAGTTCGCCGGTACTCAGTGAACCGCTTTCGCAGCCCCTGATACCCATTACTTTTGAGTCGCAGGCCTCTACCGAGACCCATGCGGAGTCTGGCATGCCGCAAGATTCTCAGAATATTGAACACGTGGATGTCTCCCTCGGATGTGTCCGGAGCCGCTGAGCAGGCACCGGATTCTGAGGGTGTTTCCAGGCCTCAACATTTCTATATAAAACCGGCGCCAGCTTCAAAAACAACTTCTAAGTCTAAAAAAATGACGCATGAGCCACGTGCTTAGACCCCTATGCCTAAAAACAGATGATCAAAATGGCTGAGGACTTAATTACCTTGATCAGGGGTTCCCAACCCCCCCTGCTAAGAGGCCTAGGCAAGACACTGATTATGAATCTTCAGATCAGGTTTCTATTTCTTCTGATTCCTCTTCTGATCAGAATTTTCTGTACCACCCTATGAGGATTCAGATGCAGAAGAATCCATTCCATCTGCATCTCCTCCTGAGGATTATTCTTTTGGAGAAACCTTGCATACTTTAAGTGAACATTTTCATTGGGAGAGTCAGGATTTCTCTGAATCAAAGAAGAGGCTTGGGGATTTCCTTCTTCTTCCTCAGCATAGGCCTTTGGTTATACCCTCCTGTATTAGACATTGTTGATGATGTGTTTTCGGAATCAAGCATGGCTCCTGATTCCCTACTTTCCGGCTCCTAGTAAGCCAGACAGATATTACAGGGTTCCTGACTCCCACAAATTTTTATTCAAAAATCCTGCTGCTGACCCTGAAACAATCTCACAGGGTCCCAGAGGTGTAAAGGCCTCTACAGCCAAAAATCCTACCCCCTCTGATAGAGATTCCAGGGTGCTGGATAGATAGGGAAAGAAGGTTTATACGTCTGCAACCATGGCAATTAGGGCCTTAAACTCCCAGTTTCATATGCTTAAATATCAACAGCATGTTATGGGCTTATTGAAACAGAAAATTATGTTGGTTTCTGATTGTGTGGAAAATAAAGAATTACAGGAATTATTGCATGCAGCAGAACAGGTTGGAAAGCATACTTTGCAATGTGGTTTTGATTCCTTGGAGGCCTCTTGCAGGGTCGCAGTTACTGGATCTGTGACTCAAAGGCATGCCTGGCTCAAGGAGCAAAATCTGCCTGATCATGTTAAAGCTAAATTGTTGGATGCACCTTTACAGCATGATACTCTGTTTGATAATAAGGCAGAAGAGGTTTTAAAGAAAATGGAAGACCGCTAAATCTATGCTAACTGTAAAAGATTTCTTGCAAGTGCAGCCACCCAGATTCAGTAGGCACTTCCTACTAAAAACTGGTCCTTTCCTGTGTCCAACAAAGCCTCACAAGGCAACTCCAGGCGCTCAAAAGGCTCTAGATACCA
This sequence comes from Protopterus annectens, assembly GCF_019279795.1. Taxonomy (NCBI): domain Eukaryota; kingdom Metazoa; phylum Chordata; order Ceratodontiformes; family Protopteridae; genus Protopterus; species Protopterus annectens. The sequence goes on from NC_056749.1 coordinate 510,792,247, forward strand.
ATCGCAGTGTTCTTACAGGTCAAAGCATAGGGGTTGCCTCTACCTCTAAATCTGGAGGAAACAAAGCACAACCCTACAGTAAGCAGTCTCAATGACTTTCTCTACCATCACCAAGCACTTATCTTTTGGCAGCCCCATTGGGGGGGGGGGGATTAGCACTTCATGCTCAAAATTGGCAGTTAATTACCCAGGACAAGTGGATATTAAACATAGTATCCCAGGGGTACAGATTTCATTCCCATACTTTGCCAATTCCAAACGGTTGGCCAGATCTGCCACAAAATCAATGGGCAGAGGTTCAGAAGCAAGTTGCTTCCCTCATGGATATGGGGGCTATTCATTCAGTACCAGAACAGGAAAAAGGACAAGGGTTTTATTTAAAGACTGTTCCTGGGACCTAGAAAAGACCATGCCTGGCGTCCGATACTGGACTTTTAGATTTTGAACACTTTCTTGGACATCGCAAAATTCAAAATGCTGACTTTACAACAGCTACAGCCCATGCTGGGCAAGAACGCTTGGTTAGTGACCCTAGACTTAAAGGAGGCATACCTGCATATCCCAATAAGGGAATCGTGCAGAAGATACCTCCGCTTCAGGGCAGGTTTTATGCATTACCAATTCTCTGCACTGCCCTTTGGCTTATCTACTGCACCCAGGGTCATTACAAAGTGCCTGGCACCAGTAATTGCATTCTGCAGACAAAGAAGCATACAAATCTATCCTTATCTGGATGACTGTCTCATTCAAGCAGAAGACAAGGGCACTCTTCTCCAACATCTGGAGTTTGTAAAAAGGCTACTAACATGCCTATGGTACACAATAAACGAAAAGAAATCACAACTGGTACCCTCTCAAAAAATTACATTCCTGGGTGCAACCTTGAATGCAACTGCCCAGATGGCTTACCTTACGCCAGACAAACAAAGGCAACTGACTATATACTTCAAACAGATGGCAACAAAACCCAGTTATCTGCAAGACAAATTCTGCAGGCTTTGGGGTTCATGGCATCCTGCATTCTACTAATTCCATATGCAAGACTGCATATGAGGAAACTACAATGGTATCTCAAAAGCTTATGGAGTCAGCATTGTCACAGTTTGGAAACAATGATTTCTCTCATTCCCTGTCTACAACAGGAGTTTCTTTGGTGGGCAGAGACATGTCACCAGAACAAGGGACGGTCTTTCACTCTTCCCCCTGCCACCCAAACCCTAACTACAGACTCATCAGACTATGCTTGGGGGGCCCACCTGGCGGGGAGATGCAGTCAGGGCATATGAAGTCCAAAACGAATGCATCTGCATATCAACCAGAAAAAGATGCTAGCTGTTCAGAATGCCCTGACAGCCTTCAAGGACTTACTTCATCCAGGACAACTACTAATAAAGATGGACAACACCACGTTTGTGGTACATAAACAAGCAGGGGGGGAGTACCCATTCCTACCCCCTTTGCAGACTAGTCATGGCATTGTGGGACACAGCCTTGATTTACCAAGTACATCTTCAAGCTCAATTCCTGCCAGGAAAACAAAATGCTCTGGCAGGCGACCTAAGCAGAAATCTTATGGACCCGCACGAGTGGAAACTGGATCCACAAGTCTTCAGCATGATAACACAGAAATGGGGGAGCCCAGACATAGATCTATTTGCCTCTCCCCAAAATTATCAACTGGACAGTTCTGCACAAGGACTTATCACAGACATGCCTGGAAAGTGAATGCCCTATCCTTCAGTTGGAAAAATCTGTCAGTCTACGCTTTTCCTCCTCTCCCTCTTCTCCCCAAGGTCTTACTAAAGGTCAGACAGGAAAAAACAAAAATGATCCTAATTGCCCCAGATTGGCCTCGCCAGCACTTGTACCCAATTCTAAGGAATATGTCTCAACTCCCTCCTTGGTACTTGCCTCAAATACTCCATCTACTCTCTTCAGCAGAGCAATCAAATTTTGCACACACAGCTCCAAACTCTGAACTTGGCAGCATGGCTGATCATGTAATTATTCAAACACCACCTCTCAGTAAATCTGTGGTGGATGTCATTTTGGAAACCAGAAGGCAGAGTACTAGAAAATCTTAGGCTGATAAATGGAAGAGATTCTGTGCTTGGAACCAAGCACAAGGAACGGACACAGCAAAACCAAATATTCCTCAGATTTTACAATACTTGACTGAGATGCTAGACAAGGGCCTATCTTTTTCTTCAATAAAAATCCATGCCTCTGCCATCTCGTCTCATTACAACACAGAGCCTCCCATCTTTTCTCATCCACTACTAAAACAGTATCTTAGAGGAGCCAAAAAATTAAGGCCTCCCAAAGATCACCAACTCCTGCATGGGACCTCAATTTTGTGCTGGAAAAACTCACCCTGCCTCCTTTTGAACCAGCGGCTACTGCGGATATAAAGTTTTTATCTTCGAAAGCAGCTTTCCTTTTGGCAATCACTTCAGCAAGAAGGGTTTCAGAATTACAGGCCCTCATGGCTGTGGAGCCTTTTGTTACATTTTACCCGGACAGGGTGTCCCTCAGGACCAATCCTTCCTTTATGCCTAAGGTGGTATCCAGTGTGGCTCTTAACCGAACTGTTAACCTGCCAACATTTTACCCAAATCCGCAGAACAAGGGGGAGCGGATTCTGCATTCATTGGACGTACACAGACAACTAAATTCTACTTACAGGACCAAATCTCTAAGAAAGTCTGAGCAACTACTGGTGGCATTTGCTGCAGGATCAGAGGGAAGGCTATATCAAAGCAGACTATTTCTAAGTGGATAAGCCACTGCATTCGTTTCTGCTACTTGTATCATGGTAAACCGGTGCCCAAGGGAATCCGATCACATTCCACCAGGGCTTGCCTCTACCAAAGCAGCCTTTCTCATGTTGTTCCAACCAAAGACATTCTAGAAGTTGCAACTTGGAGCTCTGTTCATACTTTTGCAAAGCATTATCATTTGCTTCTCTTCTCTAAGTCCAGGGTAGGCTTTGCCACTGCATTTCTGCAGGGCTTTATAGCTGCTCCTAATGCTATTTAGTCCCATTCTCCCATTCATAGCTTTGGGATTCTACCCAAATGTAATGACTGCAACAGTGAAACACGAAGAACATAGTACAGTTGTGCACACATCATAAATGTAGATGTTCGAGTGTATTCACTGTTGCAGTCCTTGATGTTCATCGTGTTACACTGCTGCAGTCATCACACTTGGGTTATCCTGCCGTCAGGCGGTCCCGCAGTCGGCCAGAGTTCCAAAGTCTTGGTCTGGCATCGGTTGCTGTCGCTTCTTCCCTGACGTCAGTGCGCCGGGGTATACAAGAGGCATCCAACGCCATTTTCTTCAGTTTGTCGCGCGGTGCCCGAAGCAGAAGCAGTTCGCAAGTTCCGGTCGGCCGACTCCTGAGATTTTCTAATCTAATTTCAGACTGAAGTCTTCAATAAAGCTAAATACCCCATTGGGGAACCTTTTCTTGCCTCAGTCCTATGTCAGAAAAAGTTAACAATTGCATTTCTTGTGGGAAGCAAATACCTCATAAGGACTTTCATTCTTATTGTATTACTTGCCTAGGCCCAGACCACGACGTCACAGGTTGTCGGTTTTGTGCTAGGTTTAACAAACAAACTATTAAACGTCGGTTTGATTTCGTCCAACATTATTTTGGTAGGAAATTTAATTATACCATGCCGTCGGAGCAACTGACGACCAGAATGCATAAAAAACACAAAGATAAGGACAGGCAGCCGAGACCCAAACCAGACTCCGAGGCCTCTGCTAGGCCAGTCGCCGGTTCTCCGGTTTTCAGTGAGGCTCCTAAGCAGCCCCTGACGACCGCTGATTTAGAACCCCAGGCGGCATCCGATTCCCAAGCGGAGATTGCTAGGCCTCCACAACCTTTACCTTTAGGCCCTTCCGACTCCATGGCTGAAGGAGATTCCGGTGCAGTAGAAACGCCTTCAGTTGCCGAAGGTGTCTTCAGACTGACTACACTCACTATTAAATCCTATGCAAAGCTGAAAACCCCTTTAAAAACAAAGAAGACTGTACAGCAGTCTCCAGTACAAGGCCCCATGCCTAAGAAACAGATGCTTAAGATGGCTGAAGATTTAATTACCCTAATCAGTGATTCCCATCCCCCTCCGGTTAAAAGGCCAAGACAGGAGGAGGACTACGCTTCCTCTGACAAGGCTTCAATTTCCTCAAATTCTTCTGAGGAACAGGAATATTCCTTTCCCCCTTATGAAGACTCTGATGCTGAAGAGTCTATCCCTTCAACATCTCCCCCAGAAGACTACTCTTTTGGGGAAACTTTACATACCATGCGGAAACATTTCCACTGGGAAGGCCAGGATTACTCTGATTCTAAGAAAAGGCTCCGAGAGTTCCTTTTACTACCCCAGCACAGACCACTTGCTATTCCACCCGTGTTAGACATTGTGGATGATGTTTATTCAGAATCTAGCCTTAACCCAGATTCACTACCTCCTGCACCAGCCAAACCAGACAGATACTACAGAGTCCCTGACTCGCACATATTCCTATATAAAAGCCCTGTTGCTGACCCAGAAACCATTTCCCAGGGTCCCAAAGGGGTTAAGGCCTCTATTGCTAAAAATCCTGTACCCTCTGAAAGGGATTCTAGAGCACTAGACAGATGGGGAAAGAAAGTATATAACTCAGCTACTCTAGCTATGAGGGCCTTAAATTGCCTGTTTCACATGCTGAAATATCAACAATATTTGATGTCTCAATTAAAACAAAAAATGATCACACATACAGAACAGCCTGATTACAAGGAAATGCAAGATTTGTTGCATGCAGCTGAACAAGTGGGAAAACATACTTTGCAATGTGGATTTGATTCATAGGAAGCTTCTTGTAGAGCAACAGTGACAGGGTCTGTCATACGTCTAGGCATGCTTGGTTAAAAGAACAAACTTTACCTGATCATGTTAAAGCAAAGTTATTGGATGCACCTTTACAGCAGGATGTTTTATTTGGTGTAAAAGCAGAAGAGGTTTTAAAGAAAATGGAGGATAAGGCAAAATCTATGCAGATGGTCAAGGATTTTTTACAGGTTCAACCCCCTCGTTTCAGCAGAAATTGGCCAACCAAAAGCTGGTCCTTTCCAGCTTCTGCCAGACCACAGAGGGGCAAATACAGACGCCCAAGGGGCAGAGGTCAGTCACAAGGCTCTTACCAGCCTCGACAATGGGGTGCCACAACCCAAAAAGGAGGAGAAGACAGGTCTCAAACTATCAGAAGACAAACACAATGACTTGCCCCTCAGACTACCAAGCAAATCCCTCTTGGCAGCTCCCTTGGGAGGAAAACTAGCACTTTTTGCAGACAACTGGCACATCATCACAAAAGACAAATGGGTCCTAAATATTGCATCTCAAGGATACAGATTCCACTTTCACACTTTACCAAGGATAAAAGGAATGCCAAACCTGCCACCAAATCAATGGGCAGAGGCTCAAAAGCAAATTTCAGCTCTCATGGACATGAGAGCCATTCAACAGGTTCCTACACAGGAGCAAGGACAAGGATTTTATTCAAGACTCTTTCTAGTTCCCCGAAAGGGCAAAGCCTGGAAACCCATTCTGGACCTCTCAATTCTAAACACATGTCTGGAAGTACCCAAATTCAAGATGCTAGCACTACAGCAACTTCTTCCCATGCTGTGCAAGAAGGCTTGGCTGGTAACGTTGGACCTCAAGGAGGCATACCTGCATGTCCCTATCAGACAAAGTTGCAGAAGATACCTCCGATTTATAGCAGGTTCAACACATTACCAATTCTCTGCACTGCCCTTTGGCTTATCTACTGCGCCCAAGGTCTTCACAAAATGCCTAGCACCAGTAATTGCATACTGCAGACAAAGAGGAATTCAAATATATCCATACCTGGACGACTGCCTTATTCAAGCAGAAAGCAAGGACATTCTTTTAAAGCATCTGGCATTTGTCAAACACCTATTAAGTTGCCTAGGGTACACAGTAAACGAAAAGAAGTCAAAACTAGTGCCCTCACAAGACATAATATTCCTGGGTGCCAGCTTAAATACAACGGCCCAGATGGCTTATCTCACACCAGACAAGCAAGGACAACTGACTCAATACTTCAAAATGATGGCAACAAAGACCCAACTCCCTGCAAGAAAAATTCTGCAGGCCTTGGGATTCATGGCATCTTGCATACTACTAATACCATTTGCAAAACTGCATATGAGGAAATTACAATGGTATCTGAAAAGCGTATGGACTCAACACAGCCACAGCTTGGAAACAATAATTCCACTCATTCCCTGCCTTCAACAGGAGTTTCTATGGTGGGCTCAGGCATGTCACCTCAACAAGGGTCAGCCTTTTACCTTACCGACAGCCAGGCAAACTATAACAGCAGATGCATCGGATTATGCCTGGGGGAGCACACATGGCAGGACAGTGTATTCAGGGCAAATGGTCTGCAGATCAAAGGCATCTACATATCAATCAAAAAGAGATGCTAGCTGTACAAAATGCCCTAACAGCTTTCGAGGACCTCCTACATCCAGGACAACTCCTAATAAAGACGGGCAACACCACAGTGATGTGGTACATAAGCAAGGGGGCATACATTCCTACCCCCTATGCAGGCAAGCAATGACCTTGTGGAACACAGCACTGACCTACCAAGTTCAACTACAAGCACAATTCCTGCCAGGAAAGAAAAACACATTGGCAGGTGATCTAAGCAGAAACATCATAGATCCTCACGAGTGGAAACTAGATCCACAAGTATTCGCAATGATAACTCAAAAATGGGGGAGCCCAGACATAGATCTGTTTGCTTCCCCCCAAAACTACCAACTACATAAATTCTGCACAAGGACATACCACACACTAGCTTGGAAAGTGGACGCCCTCTCATTCAGTTGGAAAACATTGACAGAGTATGCCTTTCCTCCACTGCCTCTTCTGGCAAAGGTGCTGCTGAAAGCCAGATTAGAGAGGCCACAAATGATACTCATTGCTCCAGACTGGCCACGCCAACACTGGTATCCAATACTAAGGAACATGGCTCAAGGCCCACCATGGATTTTACCTCCAATTCCTCACCTGCTCACTCAGCAAAACAATCAGATTATACACAGCCAGCTCAAGACTTTAAATCTGACTGCATGGCAAATTACCTAAACAACCAGTCAACACTTCTCTCTAAAGCTGTGATGGATGTCATTCTGGAGACCTGGAGGCCCAGCACCAGGAAAGCCTATTCAGACAAATGGAAAAGATTCTGTGTCTGGAACCAGGCTAAAGGCCAAAATCCCCTTGTCCCAAATATTCCTCAGATTCTTCAATATTTAACTGAGATGTTGCACAAAGGACTTTCCTTTTCATCTATTAAGATCCACGCCTCAGATATTTCAGCTCAGTACAACACATATCCTCCTATATTTTCACATCCATTACTAAGACAGTTCCTCAGAGGGGCTAAGAAGATAAGACCGCCCCAGAGAGCACCAACACCAACTTGTGATCTCAACTTTGTTTTGGAAAAACTTACACTACCGCCCTTTGAACCAGCTTTTACAGCTGATCTACAGTTTCTATCATGGAAAACTGCCTTGCTGCTAGCAATAACTTCAGCACGAAGAGTCTCAGAGCTACGGGCCCTAATGGCAGCGGAGCCTTTAATAATTTTTCATCAAGACGGTCTCTCTCTACGAACTAACCCTTCCTTTATGCCAAAGGAGGTATCCAGTGTGGCCCTAAACCAAACCATTCATTTGCCCACCTTTTATCCAAACCCCCAGAACAAAGGGGAAAGGCTCCTACACTCTTTGGACATTCACAGGCAATTACGTTACTACTTGGATAAAACTAAGGCTTTCAGAAAATCTGACCAGCTCTTTGTATCCTATGCTGCAGGATCACAAGGAAAGGCTATCTCCAAACAGACCATTTCAAAATGGATAGGACATTGTATCCGTTTCTGCTACACACACCATGGGAAACCTGTACCTGGTAACATCAAGCCCCATTCCACCAGGGCTACAGCAACATCAACAGCCTTCCTCAGAGAGATATCAACCAAGGATATTTTGGAGGCTGCAACTTGGAGTTCAGTGCACACCTTCACCAAGCACTATCACTTACCTCTATACTCTAAAACCAGAGCTGGCTTTGCCACTGCAGTTCTGCAGGGCCTACTAGCCTCTCCAAACCCTGTTTAGTTCCACCACCCATCCTTAGCTTTGGGATTCAACCCAAGTGTGATGACTGCAGCAGTGTAACATGATGAACATAGTACAGTTTTGTACCTACCATAAATGTAGAAGTTCGAGTTTTCACACTGCTGCAGTCCAGGTTACCCTCCCTCCATCCCCTCTGACCTAGCTGAACTTTTCTATACCTTTTCTATCCTGTACAGCCTTTGTGGTGTATTTGCTTGTAACTGAAGGTATTCCTTTTATTCCTTTTTTATGTTTTATTAGCAATATGTATTGCCTACCTACTTGGGGGCACCTGACATCTGGGGCAAGAAAAACTGAAGGAAATGACGTTGGATGCCTCTTATATACCCCTGGCGCACTGACGTCAGGGAAGAAGTGACAGCAACCGACGCTGGACCAAGACTTTGGAATTCTGGCCGACTGCGGGACCGCCTGACGGCAGGATAACCCAAGTGTGATGACTGCAGCAGTGTGAACACTCTAACATCTACATTTATGGTAGGTACAAAACTGTACTTTACCCACCCACCATCCTCCTTTTCTATAACTTCTCTTTCCTTCACTATATTCTAAAGCCTTTGTGGTGTATTTGCTTTTAGATGAAGGTAAAGTTTATGTTGCTAAAAGTGCATTTACATATATTGCGGTTTGTGTGTGTCTGTGTGTGTGTGTGTGTGTGTGTATATATATATATATATATATATATATATATATATATACATACATACACATTTTTTTTTTTGCTCCCCATTTGGGGGCACCTGACATCTGGGGTAAGAAAAACTGAATAAAATGGCATCGGCTGCATGTTTTATACCCCTGATGACCTGACGTCATGGAAGAGAAGACAGCAACCGACGCAGGACCCAAGACTTTGTTATTCAGGCCGACTGAGGGCAACCTGCCAGCAGATTACCCAAGTGTAATGACTGCAACAGTGAATACACTCGAACATCTACATTTATGGTAAGTGTACACAGCTGTACTTTATGAATACTGCAACATGGAAGAGAAGGACATCTAAGGTTATGGTAAGTTCTTGCATAACTATTCTTTTTAAGTGCCTATCCTCATGTGGTTAAAAAAATGGTGTGTGTGGATGAGTGAGAGTTTTCTTTTGTCAGATTTGTCTGGTTGGGGGTAGTGAAGCAGCTTTAAGTTGCTGTACTTTCAGTGAATTAGGTGATGGACTGAGCCCACTGTCTTTGCACTATCCATGTCAAAGCTTAGTTAGATTCGAAGGTGTATTGCTCTGGTAAAAGCAGATTAAGAAACATGGCAGGGAACAATGCTGTGCATATGTATCTGTGACTGTCTGATGCAGACAAAAACCCTTATTTGCAATTGTGACTGGCAGCGTCCTAGGATAAGTGCTTCCCTAGCTGCCTTCTTCATCTTCTTCTTCACTGTGTTGGCCATGGCTGTTGTACTGTATTATGTACGAAGCTTTGTTCTTCTGGAAACTAGAACATCTTACCAATAAGACATTGCATTGCAGTACTGACTAGTAAAGAATAGTCTGTGGGATAAATAGGAAGAACTATGGTATATACAAAAACTGTGGGGAAGTATGGCTAGCTTTAAAGACAGGGATTGCTGCTTTGGGGACTGAGTGTTATGTTTATTTTGTGTAGTGGACAAAGATGTCTGCTTTTCAAGAAATGTTTATTTAGGAGACGAGTAACAGTGATTTTATTTTTTTTATTTCTGGAAAGTGAAAATGGCTTGTGCATAAGTTTATTTTTATGAAAAATCAGATATGTTAAATTGTAAACAAGTGAACTGTGTTTTCAGTTATTTGTAAAGCTCTACTGTTATTTTTGAATTAAAAAGTTTCTGATGCATGAAATCAGGAATCATTTTTGATACAAGAGATCAGAAAATCTGTGATGAAAGAATTATCAAACGTGTTTGGTGCTGTTAGGGCAACAAATGCATTTTTTTAGTATTCTTTCTTTTTTTGCTTCTAGCCTCCAAACAAAAAGAAAAAAGAAAAGGAGCGTTGCACTGCCCTACAAGATAAACTTTTAGAAGAGGAAAAGAAGCAAGTAGAGCATGTGCAGAGAGTCTTACAGCGCTTAAAACTGGAAAAGGATAATTGGCTTTTAGCAAGTAAGATTTTTAACTGCATTCTGTTGCATTTCTTCTTGAAGTTCACTTTTAGTAAATTGATTTTTTTTTGTCTCTCCATCTTTTAAATTAGATGTATAGTAATAGTAAAGTCAGCTGGTCTGCATCACCTGCTGGTTCAGTTATTTTTTGTCTGGTTGTGTTCATATGTTGAAATATAAATTGGAAATGTAACTTTGTTGAACACAATTTACACTGGTAAAAAGAGCGACTTTGGAGTGATTAAGAATCATTTTTCTGCTTTTCTTGCTGTCTTAACTAATTCCGCCTAAAAACACCAGTGTTTTTAGCAAATCTGTGATTTAAAAAGTTTGTTATTGCTACATATTATACTTACTTGCTGCCTGCACTTCAATTAAGTCATTTTTGTGTTTATATATTTTGTTTAACTGTTGTAGGCTACACACTAAAGTGTGATAGCTTTTTCTGTGCATTTAAAGTGTTGTTTTTATTGTATCTACTCTATTTTCTGAAATAAAAAAAAAAAATATATATATATATATATATATATATATATATATATATATATATATATATATATATATATATTAGTTTACCTGCCTTTCTGAACTAGTATAGTCCAGTTTTCAGAATGTTCTTCATGTTTCACTGTTGCAGTAATTACATTTGGATAATCTGCTGGCTGGTTGCCCTCAGTCGGCCTGAATTCCAAAGTCTTGGGTCCGGCGTTGGTTGCTATCTCCTCTTCCATGACGTCAGGTCATCAGGGGTATAAAACAGGCAGCCGACGCCATTTTCTTTCGTCTTTCTTGCCGCATGGTGCCCGAAGCAGAAGCAGTTCGCAAGTGCAGGTCGGCCGACTCCTGAAATATTAGAATTCGAGTTTCAGAACCGAAGTCTTCACTAAAGCTTAGTACCCCGTTGGGGAAACTTTTTCTTGCTCCATACCGATGTCAATAAAAGTTAATAATTGCATTTACTTGTGGGAAGCAAATACCTCCTAAGGATTTCCATTTATACTGTATTCCTTGCCTAGGCCCTGATCATAACGTGCCTAGCTGTCGGTTTTGTGCTTGATTTAACCAATGCACTATTAAGCGTTGGTATATCTTTGCTTCAAAATATTTTGGAAACAGATTTAACTATCCTGAAATGTTGTCAGAGAACAATCCGACTACCGGAGTTCACAAAAAATGCAATGAAAAGGACAGAGACAGACCATCGAGGTCCAAAACCGATGAAGCTTCTCCTAAGCCAGTCGCCGGTTCATCGGTACTCAGTGAGGCGCTTTCGCAGCCCCTGGTACTCGCTATTTTCAAGTCACAGGCCTCTACCGAGACCCATGTGGAGTCCGGCACGCCGCGAAATTCTCAAAGTATTGTACCCGCGGATGTCTCTCCCTCGGATGGGTCTGGAGCCGCTGAGCAGGCACTGGCTTCTGAGGGTGTCTTCAAGCCACAGCATTTCTATATAAAACCGACACCAGCTTCAAAAACAGACAAAAGCAACTTCTAAAGCTAAAAAACAGATGCATGAGCCACATGCACAGACCTGTATGCCCAAAAAGCAGATGATCAAAATGGCTGAAGACCTGATTACCTTGATCAGGGTTCCCAACCCCTTCCTGATAAGAGGGCCTAGGCAAGACACTGATTATGAATATTCAGATCAGGTTTCTATTTCTTCTGATTCCTCTTCTGATCAGGCATTTTCTATACCACCCTATGAGGATTCTGATGCAGAGGAATCTATCCCATCTGCATCTCCTCCTGAAGATTATTCCTTTGGAGAAACCTTGCATACTTTGAGGGAGCATTTTAACTGGGAGAGTCAAGATTTCTCAGAATCAAAAAAAGAGGCTTAAGGATTTCCTTCTCCCTCAGCACAGGCCTTTAGCCATACCTCCTGTTTTAGACATTGTGGATGATGTGTTTTCGGAGTCGAGCTTGACTCCAGACTCCTTACCTCTGGCTCCTAGCAAGCCAGACAGATATTACAGTGTTCCTGACTCTCACAAATTTGTATTTAAAATCCCTGCTGCTGACCCTGAAACTGTTTCACAGAGTCCAAAAGGTGTTAGGGCCTCAACAGCAAAAAATCCTACCCCCTCTGACAGCGATTCCAGGGCACTGGATAGATGGGGAAAGAAGGTTTATACATCCACAACCTTATCAGTTAGGGCCTTAAACTGCCTGTTTCATATGCTCAAGTATCAACAACTTGTTATGGGATTACTGAAACAGAAAATTATGTTTATTTCTGAAAGTGCAGAAAATAAAGAATTGCAGGAATTATTGCATGCAGCAAAACAAGTTGGAAATCATACTTTGCAATGTGGTTTTGATTCCTTAGAGGCCTCCTGCAGGGCCACAGTTACTGGATCTCTGATTAGGAGACATGCCTGGCTAAAAGAGCCAAATTTGCCTGATCATGTTAAAGCTAAATTGCTGGCTGCACCTTTACAGCATGATACTCTGGTATTAAGGCAGAAGAGGTTTTAAAGAAAATGGAAGACAAAGATAAGTCTATGCAAAGTGTAAGACTTCTTACAAGCGTAGCCACAAAGATTTAGTAGACACTGACCTACAAAAATTGGTCCTTTCCTGTGTCCGACTGAGCTCCACGGGGCAAATCCAGGCGCCCTAAAGGTTCTAGATACCAGTCACAGAATTCTTACAGGTCAAAGCAATGGGGTGTTTCTGTCTCCAAATCTGGAGGAAATAAAGCACAACCCTACAGTAAACAGTCTCAATGACTTCCCCCTGCCATCACCAAGCACTTAACTTTTGATCAGCACCCTTAGGGGGAAAATTAGCAATTTATGCTCAGAATTGGCAGTTAATAACCCATGACAAGTGGGTGTTAAACATAGTATCTCAGGGATACAGATTCCACTTCCACACTCTGCCAATTGCAAACGGTTGGCCAGATCTGCCAAAAAATCAATGGGCAGAGGCACAGAAACAAGTTACGTCCCTCATGGATATGGGGGCTATTCAGCCAGTGCCAGAACAGGAAAAAGGACAAGGGTTTTTATTTAAGACTGTTCTTGGTATCCAGAAAAGACAAGGCCTGGCGCCCAGTACTGGATTTATCAATTTTGAACATATTCCTGGACATTCCAAAATTCAAAATGCTAACTTTGCAGCCGCTTCTGCCCTGGCTGGGCAAGAACACTTGGCTGGTGACATTAGACTTAAGAGGCATACCTGCATATCCCAATAAGGGAATCATGCAGAAGATACCTCCGTTTCAAGGCTGGCTTTATGCATTACCAATTATCTGCACTGCCGTTTGGCTTATCTACTGCGCCCAGGGTCTTTATAAAGTGCCTGGCACCAGTAATTGCATTTTGCAGACAAAGAAGTATACAAATCTAGCCTTACTTGGACGACTGTCTCATTCAAGCAGAGAACAAGGACATTCTTCTTCAGCATCTGGTGTTTGTGAAAAGGCTTCTAACATGCCTAGGGTACACAATAAACAAAAAGAAGTCACAACTGGTACTTTCTCAAAAGATAACATTCCTGGGTGCAAGCTTGAATACAACTGCCCAGATGGCTTTCCCCATGCCAGACAAACAAAGGCAACTGACTATTTACTTCACACAGATGGCAACAAAAACCCAGTTGTCTGCAAGACAAACTCTGCAGGCTTTGGGGGTTCATGGCATCCTGCATTCTACTGATTCCATATGCAAGACTGCATATGAGGAAACTACAGTGGTACCTAAAAAGTTTATGGAGTCAGCATTGTCACAGTCTGGAAACAATGATTCCTCTCATTCCCTGCCTACAACAGGAGTTTCTTTGGTGGGCAGAGGCATGCCAACAAAACATGGGACGGGCTTTCACTCTTCCCCCTGCCAGCCAAACCTTAACTACAGACTCATCAGACTATGCATGGGGGGCCCACCTGGCATTAAGATGCATTCAGGGCATATGGACCCCAAAATAAATGCATCTGCATATCAAACAAAAAGAGATGTTAGCTGTTCAAAATGCCCTGACAGCCTTCAAGGACTTAGTTCATCCAGAACAACTACTGATAAAGATGGACAACACCACGGTTATGTGGTACATAAACAAGCATGGGGGCACACACTCATACCCCCTTTGCAGACTAGCCATGGCACTGTGGGACACAGCCTTGACTTACCAAGTACATCTTCAAGCTCAATTCCGGCCAGGAAAGCCAAATACTCTGGCAGATGACTTAAGCAGAAACCTTATGGACCCTCACGAGTGAAAACTAGATCCACAAGTCGTCAGCATGATAAAGAAATGGGGGAGGCCGGACATAGACCTATTTGCCTCTCCTCGGAATTATCAAATGGACAAATTCTGCACAAGGACTTATCACAGACAAGCATGGAAAGTAGATACCCTGTCCTTCAGTTGGAAAAACCTATCAGTTTATGCCTTTCCTCCTCTGCCTCTTCTTCCCAAGGTCCTACTAAAGGACAGACAAGAAAAAACAAAGATAATTGCCCCAGACTGGCCCTGCTAACACTGGTAACCTATCCTAAGGAATAAGTCTCAATTTCCAGCTTGGAACTTGCCTCAAATACCTCACTTACTGTCGCAGCTAAACAATCAGATCCTGCACAATCAGCTCCAAACACTGAACCTGGCAGCATGGCTGATCATGTAGTTATTCAAACAACACCTCTCAGTAAATCTTTGATGGATGTCATTTTGGAAGCCAGAAGGCCTAGTACTAGAAAATCTTATACTGATAAATGGAAGAGATTCTGTGCTTGGAACCAAGCACAAGGAACTGACACAGCAGAGCGAAATATTCCTCAGATTTTACAATACTTGACTGAGATGCTTGACAAAGGCCTATCTTTTTCATCAATAAAAATCCATGCCTCTGCCATCTCGGCTCATTACAACACAGAGCCACCAATCTTTTTTCCTCTTTTGCTAAAGCAGTGTCTTAGAGGGGCCAAAAATTTAAGGCCTCCCAGATCATTACCAATTCCTGCATGGGACCTCAATTTTGTGTTGGAAAAGCTCACTCTGCCTCCATCTGAACCAGCTGCTACTGCAGATCTAAAGTTCTTATCATGGAAAACAGCTTTGCTCCTGGCAATTACTTTAGCAAGAAGGGTTTCAGAGCTACAGGCCCTCATGGCTGTGGAGCCTTTTATCATATTTTATGCAGACAGGATGTCCCTCAGGACCAATCCTTCCTTTATGGCTAAGGTGGTTTCCAGTGTGCCTCAACCAAACTATTCATTTGCCAACTTTTTATCCAAATCTGCAGAACAAGGGGGAACAGATTCTGCATTCCTTGGACGTACACAGACAACTAAGATTCTACTTGAGCAGGATTAAAGCTCTAAGAAAAACTGAGCAGCTACTGGTGGCATTTCCTGCAGGATCAGAGGGAAAGGCTATTTCAAAGCAGTCTATTTCAAAGTGGATAAGCCACTGCATTTGTTTCTTCTACTTAAATCATGGCAAACTGGTGCCCAAGGTGATTAGGTCTCATTCCACCAGGGCTGCAGCTACATCAGCAGCTTTTCTCAGAGGGGTCCCAACCAAAGACATTCTAGAAGCTGCTACTTGGAGTTCTGTTCACACTTTTACAAAGCATTATAATTTGCCTCTCTTCTCTAAGTCCAGGGCAGGCTGTGCCACTGCAGATGTTCATTGTGTTTCACTGTTGCAGTCATTACTCTTGGGTTATCCTGCTGGCAGGCTACCCGCAGTCGGCCTGAATTCCAAAGTCCTGGTCTGGCGTCGGTTGCTGTTGCCTGTTCCCTGATGTCAGTGGTATAAAAGATGCAGCCGACGCCATTTTCTTCACTCTTTCTTGCCGCGCGGTGCCTGAAGCAAAAGCAGTTCGCAAGTGCCAGTCGGCCAACTCCTGAGATTTTCAAATCCGAATTTCAGAACCGAAGTCTTCATTAAAGCTAAGTACCCCGTTGGGGAAACTTTTTTCTTGCTCCAGACCGATGTCAGAAAAAGTTAACAATTGTATTTCTTGTGGGAAGCAAATACCTCATAAGGATTTCCACTCTTACTGTATTCCTTGCCTAGGCCCCGACCACAACGTTGCTAGCTGTCGGTTTTGTGCTAGATTTAACCAACGCACTATTAAGCGTTGGTTCGATTTTGCATTTCATTATTTTGGCCGAAGGTTTAATTTTATAATGCCGTCGGAACAGCCGATGACCGGAGTTTACAAAAAACGCAAGGACAAGAAAAATTATAGGCATCCGAGGTCCAAAACCGACGAGGCCTCCGCTAAGCTAGTCGCTGGTTCACCACTTTCAGTGAGGCGCTTTCGCAGCCCCTGGCGCCCGCTACCTCAGAGCCACAGGCCGCTTCCAACTCCCACTTGGAGCCAAGTGGGCCTCTGGATACTCATGGTATTGGACTCATTCCCTCAGATGGGTCCGGAGCCGCTGAGCAGGCATCGGCTTCTGAGGGTGTCTTCAGACCTACACAGTTATATATTAAACCATCTTCAGCTTCAAAGACAAAGACTAAAGCAGCTCTAAAGACAAAGAAACAAGTACAGCATTCTCCTACTCAGACTACAATGCCTAAAAAACAGATGCTTAAAATGGCCGAAGACCTAATTACTTTGATCAGGGGTTCCCATCCCCCTCCTGACAAGAGGCCTAGGCAAGAGACAGAATATGATTCCTCTGATCAGGTTTCCATTTCCTCTGATTCCTCTTCTGAACAGGATTATTCCATTCCTCCTTATGAGGATTCTGATGTTGAAGAATCCATTCCTTCAGCCTCTTCTCCTGAGGATTATTCTTTTGGGGAAACAGTGCATACCATGAGGGAGCATTTCCACTGGGAAAGTCAAGATTACTCAGAATCTAAGAAAAGACTCTGCAACTTTCTGCTATTACCTCAGCACAGACCCCTTGCTATTCCACCTGTTCTAGACATTTTAGATGTATTTTCAGAGTCCGGCCTGTCCCCAGACTCTCTACCTCCTGCACCTGCTAAGCCTGACAGATACTACAAGGTCCCAGATTCTCATAAATTCCTATATAAAAACCCTGCTGCTGACCCAGAAACTATATCTCAGGGTCCCAAAGGGGTCAAAGCTTCCACTGCAAAAACCCTGTCCCCTCTGATAGGAATTCTATGGCACTGGACAGATGGGGGAAAAAAGTTTACACTTCTGCTACCTTGGCTGTAAGGGCTTTAAATTGTCAATTTCATATGCTTAAATATCAGCAATACTTAATGTCACTGCTTAAACAGAAAATGTTGACAAATTCTGAATGTTCAGAGAACAAGGAAATGCAGGATTTATTGCATGCAACTGAACAAGTGGGAAAGCATACTTTGCAATGTAGTTATGATTCACTGGAGGCCTCTTGCAGGGCAGCTGTTACAGGAACCGTTATTAGAAGGCATGCTTGGTTAAAGGAACAGAATCTACCTGATCATGTTAAAGCAAAATTATTAGATGCCCCATTACAACATGATACCTTGTCTGGTGCTAAAGCAGAAGAGGTGTTGAAGAAAATGGAGGATAAAGCGAAATCCATGCAGACAGTTAAGTATTTTTTTACAGGTACAGCCACCCAGGTTTAGCAGGAACTGGCCTTCCAAAAATTGGTCCTTTCCAGTGTCAGGCAGGCCACAAAGAGGCAGATGCAGACGTCCCAGAGGCAGATCTCAGCCCCAAGGCTCATACAGGCCTAAACAATGGGGTGCTCCTACCTCAAAAAGTGGAGAAGACAAATCACAACCTTACAAGAAACAGTCCCAATGACGTTCCTCTGCCAGATCCAAGCACTTTTCTTTTGGCAGCCCACTTAGGGGAAAAACTAGCACTTTTTTCAGAAAATTGGCAAAAGATTACCCAAGACAAATGGGTCTTGAACATATTGTCCCAGGGCTGCAGGTTCCATTTTCACACCCAAGAAGGGCAAAAGGTATGCCAGACCTGCCACACCATCAATGGGCAGAGGCACAAAAGCATATTACAGCCCTCATGGACAGAGGGCCATTCAACAAGTACCACAACAAGAGCAGGGGCAATGATTTTACTCGACTTTTCTTGGTGCCCAGAAAGGACAAAACCTGGAGACCAATACTGGACCTGTCTATACTAAACACATTTCTGGAGGTTCCAAAATTCAAGATGTTGACTCTACAGCAGCTACTTCCCATGCTGGGCAAGAAGGCTTGGCTCATAACTTTGGACCTAAAAGAGGCATACCTGCATTTCCCAATCAGACAATCTTGCAGAAGATACCTCAGATTCATAGCTGGCTCAATGCACTACCAATTCTCTGCACTGCCCTTTGGCTTATCTATTGCGCCCAGGGTCTTCACAAAATGCCTGGCACCAGTAATTGCGTTTTGCAGACAAAGAGGAATTCAAATACATCCCTACTTGGACGACTGCCTTATTCAAGCAGAGAACAAAGACAATCTTCTAAAGCATCTGGCATTTGTAAAAAGATTAGTAATTTGCTTAGGGTACACAGTAAACAAAAGGAAATCAAAACTAGTACCTTCTCAAGACATAATATTCCTGGGTGCAAGCTTAAATACAACTGCCCAGATGGCTTATCTCACTCCAGACAAACAAAGGCAACTGACTTCTTACTTCAAAAAGTTGGCAACAAAGACCCAGTTATCTGGAAGGAAAATCCTGCAGGCCTTGGGCTTCATGGCATCCTGCATTCTACTAATTCCATATGCCAGACTGCATATGAGGAAACTACAATATCATCTAAAAAGTGTTTGGACTCAGTATTGCCACAGCCTGGAGACAGTAATTACCCTTATTCCCTGCCTACAACAGGAGTTTCGATGGTGGCACAGGCCTGTTACCACAACAAGGGTCTGCCATTCACTTTACCCACAGCCAGACACTGACAACGGATGCATCAGATTATGCCTGGGGGGCCCATATGGCAGGAAAATGTAGTCGGAGCACATGGCCTGCAAGCCATATGCATCTTCATATCAATCAAAAAAGAGATGCTAGCTGTTCAGAATGCCCTGACAGCTTTCAAGGACCTACTTCATCCAGGACAGTTACTGATCAAGACTGACAATGCTACGGTCATGTGGTACATAAGCAGGGAGGCACACATTCCTACCCCCTCTGCAGACAAGCAATGACCTTGTGGGACACAGCATTAATTTACCAAGTTCACCTGCAAGCACAATTCCTGCCAGGAAAAACAAATACTCTGGCAGACGGACTAAGCAGAAACCTCATGGATCCCCACGAGTGGAAACTGGATCCACAAGTCTTCAGCATGATAACAAGGAAATGGGGATGCCCAGACAGATCTATTTGCCTCCCCTCACAACTGCCAATTACAGAGATTTTGCACAAGAATTTGTCACGAACAAGCATGGAGAGTGGATGCCCTATCCTTCAGCTGGAAAAACCTAACAGTGTACGCTTTTCCTCCACTGCCTCTCCTTCCCAAGGTACTCCTAAAGGTCAGACAAGAGAAGCCAAAAATGATACTGATTGCACCAGACTGGCCACGCCAGCACTGGTACCCAATCCTAAAGAACTTGTCTCAAGGCCCAGCATGGATATTGCCTCAAACTTCCCACTTGCTGACCCAACAAAACAATCAGATCTTGCACAGTCAATTCAGGACCTTAAATCTGGCAGCTTGACGGATAATGTAGCCATTCAGAACACTCCTCTTTCAAAAGCTGTTATGGATGTCATCTTGGAGGCCAGGAGGCCCAGTACCAGAAAATCTTATGCAGAAAAATGGAAGAGATTCTGTGCTTGGAACCAGGAACAAGGCATTGACACGTATGTACCAAATATTCCTCAGATTTTACAGTACCTAACTGAGATGCTGGACAAAGGCCTTTCCTTTTCTTCAATTAAGATTCATGCCTCTGCCATTTCAGCCCATTACAATACGGAATCTCCTATCTTTTATCATCCTTTAATAAGGCAGTACCTCAGAGGGGCCAAAAACATAAGACCTCCAAGGAGAGCACCAATACCTGCATGGGACCTCAATTATGTCTTGGAAAAACTCACACTGCCTCCCTTTGAGCCAGCCTCAACAGCTGATATAAAATTCTTATCCTGGAAAACAGCTCTGCTACTGGCAATAACCTCTGCAAGATGAGTCTCTGAGTTACAAGCATTCATGGCTGTGGAACCTTTTATCATTTTTCATCCAGACAGGGTTTCTCTGAGGACAAACCCAACATTTATGCCTAAGGTGGTGTCCATTGTGGCCCTCAACCAAACCATTCACTTGCCTACCTTTTATCCAAACCCACAGAACTAGGGTGAGAAAATTCTGCTTTCTTTGGACATACACAGGCAGCTACGCTTCTAATTGGACAGAACTAAAGCTTTCAGAAAGACCAAGCAACTTTTAGTGTCATATGCTGCAGGATCACAAGGAAAGGCTATCTCAAAACAGACTATTTCTAAATGGGATAGGTCATTGCATCCGTTTCTGCTATTCTCAGCATGGCAAATCAGTGCCTAAGGGCATTAGGCCTCATTCTACCAGAGCAGCAGCCACTTCAGCAGCCTTCCTCAGAGGAGTACCAACCAAAGACATCTTAGAGGCTGCAACTTGGAGTTCAGTGCACACTTTTACAAAGCACTACCACTTACCTCTTTACTCTAAATCCAGAGCAGGCTTTGCCACTGCAGTGCTGCAGGGCCTCATAGCCTCTCCTAACCCTATTTTCAACCCAAGAGTAATGACTGCAACAGTGAAACACAATGAACATAGAGTTGTGTACCTACCATAAATGTAGATGTTCGAGTGTATTCACTGTTGCAGTCCAGGTTTCCCTCCCTCCGTTCCCCCTTTCTTTTGCTGGGGTTCATCTGTACTTCTCTATTCTATGCAACCTTTGTGGTGTATTTGCTTGTTGATGAAGGAAATTTTTCTTTACTGCATGTATGTTTATTTGTATAATATATTTAGCCTACCCTTTTGGGGGCACCTGACATCTGGGATAAGAAAAACTGAAGAAAATGGCGTCAGCTGCATCTTTTATACCCCTGGCGCACTGATGTCAGGGAAGAGGCGACAGCAACCGACGCCGGACCAGGACTTTGGAATTCAGGCCAACTGCGGGTAGCCTGCCAGCAGGATAACCCAAGAGTAATGACTGCAACAGTGAATGCACTCGAGCATTTACATTTATGGTAGGTACACAACTGTACTTTCTGCAGTGCCTTATAGCCGCCCCTAATGCAGTTTAGCTCCAGCCACCCATCCATAGCTTTGGGATTCTACACAAATGTAATGACTGCAACAGTAAAACAGGAAGAACATAGTACAGTTGTGTACATTTACCATAAATGTAGATGTTTGAGTCTATTCACTGTTGCAGTCCAGGTTACCCGCCCGTCATCCCCCTTTTATTCCGGAGTTTCTCTTTCCTTCACTATTTTCTACAGCCTTTGTGGTGTATTTGCTTGTAGATGAAGGTAAAGTTTATATTGTTGCATGTATATATAGTTTCTATATATTTTTGCTACCCATTTGCGGGGCACCTGACATCTGGGGCAAGAAAAATTAAAGAAAATGGCGTTTGCTGCCTGTTTTATACCCCTGATGACCTGACGTCATGGAAGAGGAGACAGCAACCGATGCAGGACCCAAGACTTTGAAATTCAGGCCGACTGAGGGCAACCTGCCAGCAGATTACCCAAATGTATTGACTGCAATAGTGAATACACTCGAACATCTGCATTTATGGTAAGTGTACACAATTGTACTTTATTTCTGATTCCAGGGCTGTTTTACAAGTTTCTGTGTTGCCCATACCTTACTTGGATAGAAGGAAGTTTCTCTGTTCACCTGTGAGGGGGGGGAGCTTTAAGCAGCCTATCTGTCCCTGGAGGAGTGGTTTCAGCCCAAATGTTAGTAGTTTATTGGCCATTTTGGGCTAATTTTGATTGTATCTGCTCTGTTTTCTGAAAAATATATGTATACTTTTCCCCACCTTTCTGAACTAGTATAGCCCAATTTTCTGGTTATTGCTGAATCCAGGGCTGTGTTACAAGTTTTTGTGTTGCCCATACCTTACTTGGATAGAAGGAAGTTTCTCTGCTCACCTGTGAGAGTGGGGAACTTTGAGCAGCCTGTCTGTCCCTGGAGGAGTGGTTTCAGCCCAGAAGTTAATAGTTTATCGTCCATTTTGGGCTAATTTCTATCTTTCACGTCCCTGCTATAAAAACCGCATTTGTGTGGTTTTGCCCATCGGGTAGCGCCGTTGAGCTAGAGTTAAACTATTCTCGGCTCCACGAAGTCTACTCTTCAATTTTTCCCTTGGAACTAGACAAACCTTCAACTTTAGCACTCAAACCATTCATCTCACAGTCGAGCACTTGCTCAAAACTCATAGCAAGCACTAATTAACCCTAGCACTAGACCCCCCTATACTGTCCAGAAGGACAAGGCTCTCTATTTGTCCCTACCAGCCAATCAGAAAAACAGCTTACTCTACTTATTCAGGCATGTCCAAAGGGCAGTTTCCGGTGTACTCTCCAGTCCAACTGGTGAATCTGGGCTTTTTGAGGCAATGTTACAACTGCCTCATGTACACAGACAACCCTCTCTTCCTACCACCAAACACTAATATATGCGAGAGATGCAATTATACAGCCAAACTGGAGGCAAAGCTCTCTCAACCCAAGACTGGAACTGACAGTCAAGAGGAGAAGGGTAATACTTGCTACACACAACCAGTCTCACATAGACCCAATAAACCAACACCGGCAAATAACACACACAAATACATGAAAACATACTTGGAGGCTCTAAATAAAAATCTGCAAAAGCAACAGAGCCCTCCAAAGCAGGCATCCAAGCAACCTCCACATCCCATTACCAACCATGAAACACATACTTCACATAATCAGTGTGCCACGCAGTCACAGCCCTTAATGCAAAATAACATACCCAACACACTAGTAATAGGTGACTCTATAGTCAGCAACACTGATGTCCCACTAACTAGGCTGGACAAGGAGAAAGTTACAGTTGGCTGCCTGTTGGGTGCCAGGATCCACCACATAACACACGCAGATAGGTCACTCCAGAAGTACAAATACAACTTTGTCATTGTCCATGTTGTGAATGACCTGAGACGTACCTCCCTGGACTACATGAAAAGAGACATGCAAGAGCTCTCTGATCATGTAGCCCAGGCCAGTATGACCCTGACCCTTACAAGCATCCTGCCCTCACGAAGAATGATGCCACAGTATAAAGAAAAAATTATCATTTTCAACAAGTGGCTAAGTTTCTGGTGTCATTCAAAGGGGATCCAGTATCTGTCCGCCTGGGATGACATGCTCGACAAGCCACTTTGCATCGCAAGAGATGGCTTGCACCTGTCACCCTTAAGCTTTCGAATACTGGCCAAGGCTCTTGCTACCCCCATAGTGCCTTTTTTAGGCAAGGCTCAAAAGACAAACCCACCACCATAGATAGCATAAGTAACCAAAAACTGAGGGTATTGCTAATCAGCGCCAGAAGTCTAAACCTCAAAATGCACACACTCGAGGCACTCCTCAGTATGGAGAACATCAACCTCTGTGCAGTAACAGAAACCTGGTTTAAGGCTCCTCAGAGCACCCCAGCACTACTAGGCTATAACTCATACCGTACCTTTCGGCCACAGAACCAGGACCGAAACACAAAAGGGGGGGGTGTATCCATATTCATCAATGATACCCACACCTCCAGGTTAGTGGCGCAGCACAGTGCATCAGAGATCATCCATGTGCAACTAACAACGGGCAAAACTGCAGTCCATATTGTAGCTTGCTAGAGATCACCCACCATGGCCCAGGATTCCCATTCCGCATTTCTGGAGACACTGGGAAATATGAAGGTCCTACCAAACACCCTAATACTGGGTGATTTCAATTACCCAAACATAAACTGGGAGAACTACTTCAGTACTAACTCCCTTGCCCAACGCTTCCTAGAATTTATAAACTCGAACGCACTGGATCAACTGGTCAACACCCTCACCAGAGGGAACAACATTTTGGACCCGGTAATCACCAACATGGGCGACCGGTGTTCCACACCAGAGGTCAACCCCTCGCTGGTTAGATCAGACCATAGAGTAATCACTCTGGATATCCACATTCCGCCCCTACCCCCAATCAAGGAAACCACCGTGAAAAACTTTTCAAAAGCAAACTTCACGTTACTTAAGACCGAGGTGGAAAGGTTCTCAGCCCCCAAGCTAAAGGACAATGCTGTCCAAGCTGCTGAAACCTTTACAAAGGCACTCTATGAGCTTCTGCAGGAATGCATGGATCGTGCTATCCCAAGTAAAACCAAGACTCACTCACTCCTCCAAGAAAAAGAAACCAGTCTGGTGGACCCCTGCCATAAACAAGCTATACAACAGAAGGAGGAAACTAGTACAGAAAAGAGTAAAATCCCAAGAAGGAAAGACATCCCTGATCAGTATCAGCAAGAAACTACGATTCCTCATTAAATCATCCAGGGCTAGTTTCGAAAAAAAAATTGACAATGACTCCAAAGATAACCACAAAGCATTCTTTAGCTATGTCAAGAACCTAAGTGGAAACTCTCAGATCTGCTTTGAGTTAGTGCAGAATGGCACAAAATACACTGAACTGACTGATATTGCCAACATTCTGGCAGACAGGTTTAGTGCAAACTTCACCCCCCAAAGGGCCCATAACCATACCAGAAGAATGTAGGGCCCTGGCAATCACTGACACACAGGTTAAAACAGCCAAAAACACAGCTTCAATGGGACCTGACGGTGTCCCAGGCTGCGTCTTACAAGAGCTCCAAACTGAACTAACCCCTCACCTAAGCACACTGTTCAAACTCAGCCTCTCTACAAGCTATGTACCCACAGAGTGGCGCACAGCAACAGTTAACCCGCTGCACAAAGGTGGAGCCACAATGGACCCCGGGAACTATTGCCCTATAAGCCTGGTCTGCAAGGCTATGGAACTCATTAACAGAAACATTGGGAACCTGCAAACCTTGGACCCTACCCTTGTTTGGCTTTAAAGGCAGATCATGCCTCCTAAACCTGGTGGACTTCTTTGAGACAGTTACCAAGGCATTAGACGAGGGAAAGGAGGTCCACACAGCCTACCTAGACCTCGCAAAAGCTTTCAACACGATTCCCCATTCTAGTATTATAGACAAGCTCACCAGCTTGAACATAAACCCCCAACGTCACGAGATGTGTTGCCAACTGGCTCATGGATAGAACCCACATGGTGATAGTTGCAGGTTCTATGTCCGACTCTAAACCGGTTACAAGTGGCGTCCCCCAGGGATCAGTCCTAGGACCCCTCCTGTTTGGTATATACTTCTCAGAAGTGCAGGCAAGCATAGGAGGACTATGGCTGACCAAGTTCGCAGACTACTGCAAACTAGGGGCCCTAATTGATTCTCCGGCTGATACAGACACCCTCCAGATGGGTCTCACTGAGACGGATACCTGGTGTCACAATCATGGCCTCAAGCTAAATGCTAAAAAGTGCATAGTCATCCCCTTTGGAAAAACAAAGTTCCCGCGAACTACCACATAAGTGGTAGTCCCCTAAATACAGAAAATGTAATAAGGGATCTTGGGAACCCAAGTAGATAGTAATCTCTCCTTTGATAATCATATTGCCAAGGTGGTTAGAAAATCCTTCTATGTGGCCCATCTTAATCACAAAAGGGTTCGCATCTAGAACAAGAGGTTATTGTGCCTCTATACTCATCACTCATTAGCGCCATCATAGAATACAAAGCCCCATTTGGGATGCACCTTACAAGACACCTGCAACAGCTGGAAAGACCACAAAAGTACCTCTCCAAGAGGATTACTGGCCTCAAGCAGATGCCCTATGCAGCCCGACTCAAGAAACCCCAGCTGTACTCTGTTGCATACCGCTTACTCAGAGGTGATCTCTGCCTGACATACAAGGCCATGTCCAACCCAGAATTGATGGACATGCTCCACCTAAAAAAAAAAACAAATCCCGGAGAGCCACACGCTCTAGAGATATAAACCTCACCGCAACGATAAATAGGACATGCTGGAGGGATAGATTCCTGTCAGAGACTCCCCATGCTTTGGAACAAGATTCCAATATACATCAGGCAGAGCCCCTCACTAACACTCTTGAAGAGAAACCGTGACGGGTGGATGGGAAACAGAAAATTTACCCCGGGGATCACTGCAGTGGCTCTGCTTGACAGTGGCGCAGGGAACTAATGGCTCTGCTGGACAGAGGCACAGGGAACTAATTTAAGGGGGGGGTGGTGAAAGCCAACACATTCTGGCTAGGCTTATAAATGCCCTTGGGCAGATAGCCTAGTACTTACCTATGAACCTATTAAATGAGTTAGTTAGAAGTATGTAGATAGGTACTGCTTTGGCAATATTTGCTGCACCTGTTAAGAGAACAAAATAATCACTTTCTTGTTTCCTTTCTGCTGAACCAGGTGTAGACTACCTCTAACCTTGCTGTGCACTTTTTTTTTGTGATCCTTGCTGTCTAGGAAAAGGCAGCTTCAGAGAAAAAGCAGATCTGATGTCCCTTTAATTCTTCCTCACCACTGGGTCTAGTATCCGATCCAGTGATCCTATTCGGACACTCTGTGCTTGATTTCGGATCCAATCCTCTAGCTCTTCCCTGTACCCATAATCTTCCACAGCGTCTTCCAAGGCCTCGGATCTCCTTTGCTGCATTTAAAGCCAGGCAGAAGATCCAGCCTTTCGGTAGTCCAATATCCTTTTCAGCTTTTTTCTTCTGGTTTAGTTTTAGAATTTAAAAGTAACAGATAATAAAATGGACCACCAAGGTCAATTGCTCCACTCTATTTGGACACACAAACCAAATGAACTAAGCGCTTTCACCAGATGCCATGATAAAGCTGGACTTGGCATCTAGCGAAAGCACTTCGTTCATGTGGTTTGTGCGTCCAAATCGAGTGGAACAATTGACCTTGGTGGTCCGTTTTACTATTTTTTTATTTTTCTGTTCAGTGTGCTTGGTCCTTGTGGATTGGCTGTGCTTTATTTAGTTTTAGAATTTTATTACTGTGCTCCTCCCATGTTAATTTGCTAGTTTAGAGTCTCTTAGGTTATAGATTTAGAAATTTGTAGTGTTTTAAAGAGTGTTTTTATGTAGCGTTAAGTAGTCAAATAGTTAAACTTTCAATAATTCTTGGTGCGAGTCATTTTCTGTTAGATAAGTTGAAGTCTTTGCTGCTTAGGATTTCTAAGTTTTCACTGGCATCAGGGATATAGCAGCGTGTGTGTGTTAAGCTCCCTAATGGCTTTTACTATTTTTAGCATTAAGGTGTTCCTTTTGATGTGATGTTGGTCAATCTCGCCGTTCATTCTTTACTGATGTGTTTGGAGCCGATCCCTCAGTTCCGATATGACCAGTTGCAAAGCTTGAGGTCTTCAATTAGCTCGAGGCCAAGTCCCTATCCCATGATGCACCTGCAAATTACCCCAAATCTAATTTGCCGCTGCAACAGATCGGATGTTCTGAATTAGCTTGGGCCAAATAAAAATTTTTTTTTTCATTAAAATTTTATAAAAGTTTTGATAATATAGTTAATTAGCTAGGTTTGTCTGTAAAGCTGGAGTGAACCAAGGCTGCAAGTCAAGAAAGTCATTCAATATTCCACATACAAGGCAACCAAATCCACAGCAAAAGGATCTTTTATTCACAAAACGGACAGAACATTGGTAAGCGTTTTAACCCCAAAAGGGCTTCCTCAGACCATATAAAAATATCATTTTTTCACTTTATAAAGAGAGAAAAGGCACCAAAACCAGCCCATCTAGGCATTCAAAATCAGTTAACACTTGTTAATAACAATTGACACTTAATCAGATGCATCATCCTCAATAGTATAAAACCAACCATATGTATACACAGATGTCAAATACATTCATATACCCAGTTGTTGTGTCTTTCGGCTTTTCCCGGTTAGGGGTCGCCACAGCGGAACTCCGGTCCGCTAATGATTGGCAGTAGATTTTTACGTGCCGAGTTGCCAGCCCTGACCCACAGACTTCAACGAAGGTACGCCCATTCACGCATGTCTCCACACAGAAGACTCTCTAGCTGAGAATCGAACAGGACAACGTCTTACTGTGAGACGACAACGCTACCGCAGCACTACCACCACAGTCTATTCATATACCCAGTAATAATATAAAATAATACCAAAGTATATATGGCTATTAAAAATGATCATCTCTTGATATAAAACATACATTACTACAACTGTTACCCAAAAACCAAATGGAATAATTATCTGAGTCCTCTAGACTTCAGGAAGGGCTTCAGTAATATCTTGTCATTAAGTCCTGGGTATACATCAGCCCTCAACCTGATAATCCATTTGAACTACATATTCAGAGGCTTGAATGACCTCTCTGACCTGAGGATTGGTAGAGCAAACCCATATTTCTCGGATTTTACAAATGTGAGGTATGAGGGAATGCAGGATCACAAGGATAGTTCCAGTAGAAATGGTGGGATTAGAGTTCCACTTTTTTATACACAGGATGTGGGTAATATCAAAGATATAATCAGAACACATTGGGAAGTTTTGTTGGTGGATCCCAACATTAAAGACATTATAAGAGAGACTCCCCAGTTTGTTTACAAGAATAAGCCTAATCTGAAGAAGTTATGTCATCCCAGACATAGGCATAGCTCTCAGGAAACGTTTGGAACCTTCCCATGTAATCATGGCAACTTTTGTGATAACATTGATCCCAGTACCCCTTTTATACATCCACAGAGTGGTATGAGCTATGACTTTAAGATCTGTGCTAACTGCATCCCCAGGATTCATGAAGCTTGCGCCATGCGCTGGAGTAGCGTCGGCAATCTAGCGCCAAATATGGCCGTCGAGCGATTCAGTTAAGAGCTGTTTCCACATGCACTACCAGTGTATGCCAGAGCTGCGCAGCTCCCGGCGCATGTATGCTAATTACCCCATGCGCAGCACTGTAGCATGCAAATGAAGGTATATAGCGATTCATGAAGTTGTGCAGGCGTAGTGTAAGCATGTAGAAAGGTAAACCAAAAAAAAAACGGTTTACATTTTGTCAAACATAAAATCGGAACCATGAAAGCGGACCAAACTTACATATTATAAAGTTAATATATGCCAATGGCTAAATATATAGCCAATGGCATAAAACAACATGCACAACATATAAAAAATAACATTTAATTTGATGGCCACACCAACACAAAGTAAAACCGCAGTGCATCGGTGCGCAAACGGGATCATAAGGAAAATATATTTAGATGTCATAAAACTCTAATGTAATGCAATTCATGATATCCCCATAATAGTCAATGGCACGCATGCTACACCACAACCATGGCACAAGGGTTGCTAAGGGTCTGTGACAGTGTTCCATGCGGTAACTAGGAATTAGCAGTCAATGCCATGCAAATGAGTCCAGTAATACTGAATCGCAAACGCCCCGCCAGCGTAAGGATGCACCACACGGCGTAGCATTACAGCACAGAGGAGTGGCCTGGAGGTAAACATGACATCAAGAGAGGGGCGCGCCACCGTAGCTGTAAGCACATTGGATCATTGCTGTTGCGTGTTGCTAAGCAAAGCCACAGGATAGGGATGTGGGAGTAGCCATAGCTTTGCTTAGCTGAGAGCACACAAGGTAACCAAAATTTCATGTGAACGTGGATGAAAACACGCACAAAACCCGGTAAACAGTTGTGCGTGGCTCGCACCACAGCTGAAGCAGGAAAGGCACGGGAAGACAGTAAGGAAATGCTGCAGCATGGTAATTAGAGTACAAATGAGTAATTAACACCTAGAAACTCAGTGGGCCATAGACAACAGCTAATAAGGCTGCTAGCAGCTACCTGCAGAACAGGAAAGGGGAGGTGCCGTACAGCAAAGAAAAGAGAACTGTCACAGCAGAACAAAGCAATCTTGCAGTAGATCAGCTACATAACACATTTCCCAACACAATCCTGGGTTGTGGAAGCACAAAACAAGAAAGACGGCAGCTGGATGCATGCCTGACAATGGGAGGTGTGAATCAGGTTGAAAATAGAAGTAAAGGGCAATAGATGAATCACGGCAGACAAGCATAAGTCAACACCAAAGGCCCCACAATAGCAGTACCTGCTGTAAAACCAAAAATTAAGATACCCTGCAGCTGGAATAGCACAAACACACCCAATTACACCAGCACCATCCATTGCACAATAGTATAAGGTGTGAAAGCCCCACACACACACTTGTGTATTCCCAGACACACTGCACCATTGGTGTATACAGACGGGGAACTTTTAATATGTATATATTAGGGGCTGCCATAGCTTTGGTTCACCAACATGTGTTGGAGACGGACGGTGGTGTGGAGGATAATGCTGACAACTATCTCAGGCACTGGAGGAGGAGACGAATGTTCAGACCCAGGGTAACTTACCAGGGGCTGCATGATCTGGAGATAGTAGAGCGTTACAGGGTGGACAGGGACATCCTACAGCAACTTGTTGAGCTGTGCCGGCCACGCCTCAGAGCCAGAAGTAACAGAGGGGAACCCATCCCAGTGGACACGAAGGTATGTGTAAGCTTGAGAATACTAGCCACAGGTACCTTCCAAAGGCCAACTGGGGATATTATGGGGATCTGTCAGGCATCAGCATCCAGGGTACTCCACCAGTTCCTGGATGTCATGTTACCACATGCCAATGAGCACATATACTTCCCCCGAATGCAGGAGGAGTTGGCCAGCAATATGAGTCTCTTCCACCTTGTGGCAGACTACCCGGAGGTACTGGATGCAATAGACTGCACGTGCATACACATCAAGTCACCACCCGGTGAGCAGGGTAGGAGCTACATAAACCGCAAGGGATTCCTCTCCATCAACTGCCAGGTCATGTGCTATGCCCAGGGCATTATCATGGATGTGTGTGCTGGCAGCCCTGGAAGCTATCATGACTCCTACATCTGGCATGCCTCACAGCTGTATCAGGTATTTGCCAGGGGGGACATCCTATATGGCCACCTGGTGGAGGATGCTGGCTATGCACTGGAACCGTGGATGATGACTCCCATCAGAAATGCATACACAGCCACTCAAGAACGCCATAATGAGGCACACGCAGAAACCAGAATAATCATAGAGCACGTGTTTGGGATGCTGAAATCATGGTTCCGTTGCTTGGACATAACTGGTGGAGCCTTGCAGTGCTCTCCAGGCACGTGTGCCCACATCTTCATAGTATGTGCCATGCTACACAGTATGATCCTGCAGAAACAGCTGCAGCAGGGACAGAATGGTGAAGGGCCTCACAGCCCACCAACATTGCCAAGGGACCCACATGCACAGGGGGACTCAGACCACGACCACCCTGTGCTAGCCCCAGTAGGCAGATGGAGGTGTGCCCAGTATGCCCATGCCTTGGCAAAGAGGGAACGTATAGCGCACACACTGACAGTGTAGGCAGTCATGGACTGACACCCTTCTCCACCTGCACACAGTAAACATGGATGTCGCACACACATGACCACCTGTAAATTGTCATGTATAGGTGGCCTACTTTGTGCATCCTACATAGGTAGCCCTCAACTCTTGTACACACAACCGCCATTGGCACAAGGTAAGTCAGTACCTGAACAGTAAATTAAGCTATCAGTATGTGTCCATACTGGATGTACAGGTTCATAGATACATAGGTAGGTACATGCCCAACTGCCGAGCCCACTCATAAGCATAGGCAAAACGTGTCTGCTGTCGCCACCCCATTAATCAACTGATTGCCCCTCTGTGGAGCAGAGCCACTTGCGGGATCCCTGGGGTGTATCTACTGTTCACCCACTCTGCAAGGATTCCCCGGAGTGTCAGTGAGGGGTTTTGTATAATGTAATCAGGGATGTAGTTCCAAGTAATGGGGAGTATCCCTGACAGGAATCTTCACAGATGTGTACATGTTACATAGTATACCTTAAACACAGCTTGCATATATATGTAGTTCTCCACAGAATAATAAACATGTGGAACACAACCGCTGAAATATGCGTTAATCTCCCTTGCACTACCAGTGCCTGCTCTGAGAGGTAAGATATCACTGCCAGGATTAGAACACACAACCATGTACACATTCATCACAATAACATACCACTAAGCTACCTGAGATGCACCAGTGGCAGTCGTGTATACTGACAGGATAAAACACAAAAGGTAGGAATGTGGTGAAATAGGACAAACCGGCATTTACCCAGTGAAAGGTGCATGTTGTGTGTACGTGTGTGTGTATATATACATATAGATATATGTATATAGATATATATATATATATATATATATATATATATATATATATATATATATATATATATATATATATATATATATATATATATATATATATATATATATATATATATATATATATATATATATATATATATATATATATATAGAGATATATATATAGATATATATATATATAGATATATATAGATATAGATATATATAGATATATATATATATAGATATATATATATATATATATGAGAGAGAGAGATATGTCGATATATGGGGATATACATATATATGTAGATATATGGATAGGTTAACAACATCTACATAACCATGGAGGTACATATAAATGGGATATTTACCACATACCAACACACGTAATCCCGAGGCATAAGGTCAGAAAGAACACAGTACCGAAACACCAGATGCGTGAGGTGTAATCTCATTATGTTAATGGACAGTTAGTCAGTGCTTTTGGTGTTGTGGTTTGGGTAGGTTACTGTGTGTACGTGTGTTTCTTAGGGCTGTAGTGTGTGTAAGTGTG
Source organism: Protopterus annectens (assembly GCF_019279795.1). Classification (NCBI taxonomy): domain Eukaryota; kingdom Metazoa; phylum Chordata; order Ceratodontiformes; family Protopteridae; genus Protopterus; species Protopterus annectens. The sequence continues at coordinate 510,825,407 of NC_056749.1, forward strand.
TGTTCTGTGTGTGGTGTGCGCTCTTGGGGGACTGTAATGTGTGGTTGTGGGTTAGCTTTGTGCGTCTGTTTGCGGGACCTTGGATGTAGAATATTAAAGTAGGGGTGGTGTGGGGGGTGCAGACACCTACATGGGGGGTGTTGGGGGGCTTGGCCACCTGCTCATACGTAGTGTAGGATGATTTGTTTGGATGTGTTTGGTAGCAGTGTGTCTGTGTGTACATGTGTGTGTTCCATGTTCGTGTTACCTTCACGAGTTTCTGTTGATGTCGGTAATGGGGGATATGGGAGTCTGGTCCCGGTACTGTGTGCGTCGGAACACTGTGGTTTCGGGATTCCGTAGGTCTCCCGTATACAGCGGTTGAAGTGTTCATGTATGTGTATAGCATAGACCATAGCACACATTCCGCCACTACCAACCTTTATGAACAAAGGATATGGAGAGTGTATGCCTATACACTATTACAAATATGTGCTGTGGACATGAGTCAATGATGGTGTTACCGCCTGTCCCACTTTGCGAGGGACACTCCCTCTTTGGGCGGTTGTGTCCTGACCAAATATATTAAATTTGGCAAATGTCCTGGGATTGTAGGACATAATTATGTCCCGTATGTACTGTAATAGTTGCATACAATAGTTATTTTTGTATCTAAAATACCTACATGTTACAGGAAACAGGATAAGCAACTAAACTGCTACAAGAATAAGCTTATAATTAGGCAAGAAAGGAAAGTTCTATCCTTTGTACTGACCATGGGATTTTGTCGTCCTGTAAAATCAGATGTGTGTCCTGAAAAGGTCCCACTATTGCTATATGAAAAGGTGGCAACCATAGCCAAAGAGGGTCAGTCACCAACACAATTACGATGACTGCAAATATCTGTGACAGAAATACACAGCTATCATGTAGCAACATGTTATTACATTCAGATGTATCACCGAAGGGATTCAAGGACTAACATCACCTGCATGCTATACAGGAACCACATAACAGTGCCTTAATGAATCAGCCTGCAATTGCCATTGTATTAGTCCACAAAAGTGTAGGTGTTCAAATAGGGAAGGAACCCTCGCGCACATAGTAATTATGTATAAAAGCGGTTCCTGCACACCTGCATCTGCTAAGCACACCCGCCAACATCACCACCACACCCAAACATATTACATTACAAACAGTAATAACATCACCAATCATTCACACACTGTACATCTGCAGAAGCCTTAACATACCTTGTCAGAGAGACACTAACATGGCCCTATGTGAAATAGCTGCTGTTATACAATGGAACAGCTGCTGATGTAATAGGGTTTGTTTGCACTGATCCCGTTTCAGAGGGTTTTGCGTACACCGGGATGTGTTAGCAGTTAGTAACAGCACAGCATGCTACACTTGTACACCAAATCAAGGATGTCTATTGAGCAGACTGTACACCGCATAACAGTTCATGCATAGCCATTCGGCCTTGAGCCGGCCAAACATCCTTGCCAGTCTTAAACATCTGCAGAAGTATCAGGTACAAACAAACACTGCATAAGTAGCACTGTTCCGAAATATAATAGCTGTACTCACATGTAGATCTAAATAGTCTAGCCATTACACACAGTCCACGGGAGTCATGAAGCTAATATATCTCCATGTGTCTCCATATAGCTGTTGAAATATATCGCAGTAACACATCTAGGCCGTCTCCCTTGACAGTAAGGCAAACGGACAATGCCCAAAAGGAGTACTCACTTATACACCACTGTTGCCATGGTATTGGCTAATGGAGTAGCTGCACAGCTGATGCGCATCCAATTGACTACTTTGGAACTACAATTGGTGGCTAGGATACCATGTTACCGATATGTAACTAGAAAAGGATGTGTTATCACACATTCAAACCAATCGTATATACCAGCAGAACGTTACAAAGATCATTGAAACACAAACCGAAAAGGAATGAATCAACAGTTAACGACACCTCGGGTTACTAATAAGGTATGTAGAAGAATCAGTATGTCTGTGTATGTAGTACTATTATGTAGTATTTAAAGTGCACGCAATCTATATAGTGGAAACAGTTATCTTGTAGTGATGTATTGTTGAGCATAGTAACGCTTGTAGTATTTGTGTGCACTGCTGTAGGTCACAAGGCAAACACCGCATACACCACAAGGGATGCTATTTAAGGGCTTTGAACAGCAATACTCCTCACCAGCCAATGTCAGTGGCAGGGCTGGTCCAACAAGTATGTGCTATAACAGGGGATAGTATATGCTGATATATTGTAACTGAAGCCATATGTATGGGTGTATCACAGAGAATAACATGTGGAAGGTTGGGCCACTGTGCAAGTATGATTTGCATTGTGGGATATTGTGCCAATAACTGTGTAATGTACAGTATTGTAGGCAGATATGTATTACAAGCTGCATAGCATTACTGTAATGTTAGGCAAACATTAGTTATGTCAGTTGGCATTTACAATACACAATAACAGGATATATATGTCTTTTAGTGAGCCAACAGTTTATCAGCATGATAGCAAAGTAAAATGGAAGAGCTGTTTAGCTATCCATGCACATCAGACATATATGTGCAAAGGTAGGTATTAGGCTGTCTTACCAAAGGTATCTGTAAGCCTAGATAGCGTGTGTTGGCTTTCGCCACCCCCATAGGTTGGTTTCCTGTGCCTGTGAACAGCAGAGCCAATAGTTACCTGCGCCGCTGTCCAGCAGAGCCACTGCAGTGATCCCCGGGTTACATGCCTGTCTCCCATCCACACGTCAAGGTTTCCCTTGAAGAATGCTCATGAGGGGCCCTGCCTGATGTACATTGGAATCATGTTCCAAAGCATAGGGAGTGTCCGGGTCAGGAATCTATCCGTCCGGCACGTCCTACTCATCATTGTAGTTAGGTGTATATCCCTAGAGCATGTGGCTCTCAGGGGCTTCTGTTTAGGTGGAGCATATCCAGCACTACAGGGTTGGACATGGGCCTTGTATGTCAAGCAGAGATCACCTGTGAGTATGTGGTATGCAACTGAGTACAGCTGGAGTTTCGTAGGTTGGGCTGTATAGGTCATCTGTTTGAGGTCAGTAATCCTCTTGGTGTGGTACTGGTGTGGTCTTCCAAGCTGTTGCAGTTGTCTTGTAAAGTATATCCCAAATGGGGTGTTGTATCCTTTAATGGGTCTAATATGACATGTGTAGAGTCACAGTGACCCCTCTGATCTGGATACGAACCCATTAGAGATTTGGGGGGGGGCATGTAGAAGGATATTCTAACCACCTTGTCGTCATGGGTATCGAAGGAGAGATTGCTATCTACTGGGGTTCCCGGATCCCGTATTACCTTTTCTGTATGTAGGGGACTAGCACCTATGTGGTAGTTCGCGGGTAATTAATTATATCCAAAGGAGATAACTATGCACTTTTAGGCATTCAGCTTGACGCCATGATATTAACACCAGGTATCCGTCTCAGTGCGACCCTTCCAGAGGGTGTCTGTAATAGCTGGGGAAACAATTATGTCCCCTAGTTTGCAGTCGTCTGCAAACCTTTTCAGCCAAAGCCCTCCTGTGCTTGTCTGTACGTTAGAGACATATATATCGAACATGAGGGGTCCTAGGACTGAGCCCTGGGGGACGCCAGTTATAACTGGTATACTGTCAGACCTAGGGTATGCAACTCCCACTGTGTGGGTTCTGTCCGTGAGCCACTTTGCAAACCATCACATGACGTAGGGGTTAATGTTCAGGTGGATGGGTATTTTGATAATACCAGAAGGAGGAATGGTGCTGAAAGCCTATGAGAGATCTAGGTAGGCTGTGTGGACCTCCTTACCCTCATCTAATGCCTTGGTAACTGTCTCTAAGATGTCCACCAGGTTTAGGAGCCATGGTCTGGCCTTAATGCCAAACAGGAAGGGGTCAAAGGTTGTGAGGTACCCACTGTCTCAGTGACAGTGATCCATGATGTGTACCATAGCCTTGCAGACCAGGCTAGTCAGGCCTATAGGGAAATGGGTCCCATGGTCTGATGTGGCGCCACCTTTGTGGAGTAGGATAACTGTTGCTGTGCGCCATTCAGGGGGCACTATGCCTGATGTGAGGCTATTATTGAACATGGTGCGTAGGTGGGGAGACAGTACGATCTGATGTTCGTGTAAAACGCAGCCTGGGGTGCTGTCCGGTCCCATGGATGCTGTGATATTGCCTTTAGAGTGTGCAGCTTTGAAAGGGATCTGCCAGGATGTTGCCAATATCAATTGTTTCTGTAATGTTCATGCCTTTGTGCTGTAACTCAGGGCAGATCTTGTTGTTGACATCGAGATATGTGACATAGCTATAGAATGCTTTGTGGTTGTTGTTGGTATTAGTTGCTTTATAGTTTTCGTAGGTAGCTTTGGAGGATCTTATAAGGGATCTCACCTTCTTACTGAGGCTGGCCAGGGATCTCCATGCATGTAATTGTACTCTCGTTTGCAACAATGTCTTCCTCCTGTAGTACAGTATGTTTATGGCAGAGGACCACCAGATTGGTTTAGTTAATTAGGAGTATAGCATCCTGGTTCCGTTTGGGATAGCACAAGCCATGCACTCCTGTAAGAGCTTATAGATTGCATTTGTGTAGGATTCAGCAGTTGTAACAGTACTGTCCATCTGCATGGGTGTCATGACGTCTACCACGTCTGTCTTAAGAAGCATGTAGTTGGCCTTGTAGACATATTATACTGTGGTTCCCTTAATGGGGGGTAGGTGCGGGATGTGGATATCAGCGGTGTTCTGCACATGGTCCGATCAGACCGAGGAGTTGGCTTCACATGTGGAGCACCAGTCACTCATGTTGATAATGACTAGGTCTAGGATATTGTTGCCCCTGGTGGGTGTGTGGATATGTTGTCAGGGCATTGGTGTTTATGATTTCCAGAAACCGTTGAGCTGATATGTTGGTACACAAGTAGATTTCCCAGTTAATGGTGGGGTAGATTCAGTGAGACTTATGTGATGAGTGTGGTGCTGTGCGACTGTGTACCTTCTCCACATGGTAGTCAGGGTCAGGCTTGGTTGGAGAGATCTTTACCTCCGGTTTGGCTAGATGAGTGCATCTGTCACAGGTTGTAGTGTTGGGTGGTAGGTGGAGAGGCTTGTCTCTGTACATGAGGCAATGTGTACATTGCCTCAAGATGTCACGATTCATCAGATAGACAGGTGAGAACACTGGCAGTTGACTCTTGGACATGCCCGAATATAGAACTACATTCACCTAGATAAGTGAGAAAAGTGAGTACAAGAGCTACATTACTCTATGCAAGTGAGAAAAGCATGCACAAAACCTGTTCACCCTTACCTGTAGGTAATGAGGAAGATTGAGTGCTATAGTAATTATTGGCTTACGTAGTGTTTACAAGTCCTGAACAAGTGCTTAGCATGAATAAGCAATCCAGATAGGGTCTTGGATAATATAAACACACACACCCTCCCCCCAACAGGTACACAAGCATATATCCATGTACACCACAGGGACCCTGTACCCACAACTATGCAGGTACAAGCTGCACTCAGTCTGCATGGGACCTGCCCACATCACAGGTTGTATCATACACATATGGCAAAACAAGATGCTCTCCACGTACACATCATGTAAAACATAGCTCCATGTCAGGTTGTGTACACACTGAATGTTGCACACCAACAGGTATCACAACCCACAAAGGGGGAGACACCACTGATAATGGGAAGTACTTTACTATTACCCTGCTGAGTGTGGTCTGGAAGGCCATGAACCTTGATCACTTAACTGATGTCAGCAGTGCAGATGTAGATGACAGTATGGTTGATGTCACACTGCATATCATAACCTTGCCAGGTCATAGGACATCATCACCCATACTGTGTACCACCTACACTCTGTATACTAGATGTACATTCCTATATCACAGGAGTGTTTTGCAACAGGGCTGCTGGTAGAACCAGCACTACAGAAGGTGTCTGAATAATACGTGATCATCGCACCAGTGGCAGCTACAGTATGTCAGGGTTAATGAATTTTATTCCCCCTCATTGTAGTCCATACCTCACAGATAAACAGACGGCATCTGCCTATTGAAGTATGCAAATGCCTATGACCCAGGAGCAATAGCTGACTCGCATTGTCATCCCTATGTTAATAACCCTGTACCCATGAACTACCACCTAGGCGGCAGTCAACATAAGGGACACTTGTGTGTGAGGGATGCAGCTGGGCAGTTGTCTTTCCTGTGATGGCTACGTCACCACACCTGTCAAGTAGTCATATGTGGCAACCCTAATAATGATAGGGTGCCATTCATGAATGTAGAGATCATTGTCCAGCTATACAGAGCACTCAGGTGACCCATATCAGATGACATATGTCCTTTAAGGGGTATTGGCCATGTGTAGATGTCCTACACCAGCCTTCCTATTCCCCATCTCCACTATGTAGCATGATGCATACCCTGAATAAATCCATGTCCAACCCACTGATGTTGGATATGCTACACGTACTCATCCTAATCTCAAACACATACTTCATGGACATCCACCTACCACATGCTGGACAGATCCTTGTCCCATACACTTGACATAGTCCTGCCATACTATGCATTTCTTTGTGTCAAAGCTGCACATCGCTCTTCTCACAGACACGGTGTGATGACCACATGGTATATGTATCATTAACCCGGTGGATCAGTAATGTGGCACTGCTCCACCTGGCCCCACCGACCCATCTGTCGGCTACTACCAAGTAACCTTTCATCCTAGTTTCATACAGGGCCCATGGCATATAGCCCACTAGTTGACTTGACTGTACATGCTATAGTTTATATCCATCCCTGCAAATACCATCTGGCTAGCCAGTGTCCCATGTATATCACATGTGCAACACAGGTGATACATGGCAGGATGCTGAATCGCTGTACAGTGCCATGTAGATGTATACGGCAGAACACATACATGTAAAACCTTATGTGAGCATGTCTACATGGTCACAGGTCCTGTCTGTTAAGGCAGTGTAAGTCCTTATATGTGACATATACACTGCATCAAGGTCGACTGCATTAATGTGGACACATCCAGCCATGTGCTGATAGGTAGGAACACCAGTACAGGCGAACAGACATGCCCACATCAAGACAGCAACCACATGGAGTATGAGCAATGTAATCAGGTGACACACACACACATATATGGTGATAATATCCACTCAACATTGAGTGTCACATGTGTATGACACAAACACGTCAGTGTCATGTAGGTTTGCAAATACAACTATTTAAACTGAATTACTGCGATACACATGTATGTTCAGCCATAGCTCTGTATGTCTCTGAGTTACTGTGACCTGTCTCCATCATTATGTCTTCCAGGTATGCCGCGTACAAGGCTTTCCCCCTTTTACACTCTTAGAGGATGAGGCCCTCATCCCATACCTACTCGACAATCACAATATCCTGTTCAGCCATGTGCCACAGGATGCACAGCAGCGGGATGCCCTGTGGATGGAACTTCGCAGGAGGTTTAATGATGTGGGTGACCACAACCGCACATACCAGCAGGTGCGCAGACACTGTACAGACCTCATTAGACGGGTGAAACAGCATGCAAATGCAGGCGCCAGGGAACAAGGTGCAACAGGTGGTGGACCACCAACCCAGCCCCCACTCACACATATCGAGGAGCTACTGGCCAACCTGGGGACACCTGCAGAACCACATCCACAAGCCTTAGCCGATATTATGGAGGTGGGTGTCTCTCAACCACTGAGCCTGGAGTTGCCTGGTAAGTCAGTACTGCACCTATAACAACTATATTCCATATAGTTGCATGTGTCACTGTACAATATGTAATGTAACATCATATGCAAGGCATGTATACACACATGCCGCATACTATAGTATGCTACTCTGTGTATGCACACATATGCATACACCATAGTATAGTCTAATGTACTGGTGTATGTGTTATGCACATTGCTCCCTGTAGCCTTTATACAGGGGTGGATTATGCTCATACTGCTGTGGTACTCCTATTTAGGTACCTCTGGCATTCTGCTGCGACAGCAGCCCGTTGCACATGAGTGTTATTATTTATCAGGAATGGTAATGCACAAATCTATCTGCCATGTGGCCATTCACAACATGTGCACATAATGTATGGTCCTGTCACAATATACAGGTTGGACCTGCAATGCATCACAATGACTACCCATGTGCAACACTTGCAAACTATGTGAATCATCTCACCGACATGAAACCTCCCAAACTTTATTGCCAGATGTGTTGACAGCTGTGCATATAATGGTGGAGGTGCTGTTCACTTTAGGGACGTACAACAGTTCTGATCTACACATGTGGTGAATACAAACTGTACTACACAGTGGGCTGGAGTATGGCCAGCACACAGGTTTCACCAGTGTAGATCATAGCCCTGCTATGAATGTCACACAATGTGATGTGCTATCTTGACATGTCCATGACATCTATTGGCCTGTCTGCTACACTGCCTACCTAACCTGAAAACATATCCCGCATACCACCCTTTATCTGTATAACCCTGTTGTTAGTGGAGCATTTATGTCATATGGGACAACACAGACATGTGAAATAGAAGCCTATCACAATAGTTTGGACAACACATGTACACACATGGCCATGGAGGATGGCCAGAGACATGGAGCAACACACATAGTAGACGTGTAGTGCTTGTGTGTACACCCTGTCGTACACTGGCTACACATGGTTCAACCATGGCCTTTGTATAATGGTCATAATCTAGATGTGGAACACTAGACATCCTACAGGCCTGTGCACATCTTGTGTAGGCGTAACATCAATCCACCACATAAGATGTGTTGAACATCTTGAGGGTGTTGCATCATGACAGCAGTCACCTGTACAGTATCCACATCAGGCCACAGATACAGTACATTCCCGTTGCTGGTGTTGGACATAAATGCTATACTAGCTCCTCGTGTGTGTGTGTGGTACACAGATGTCATGTGGGACATGGTGTACCGACGTGTTCGCCATGTCTGGCCATAGTCGCCAGGCTGCAGCAATATGGTTGCAGATGTGCAGGGGTGTCATCCGTAAACCCATCAGTGACCTGTGTCACAACTTCCACATCATGGTTTAGTGTGTATACACCTCAGTGACGTGGGTCACATTCCACAGTATATATATGTTGTATCTGAACACAGTCATTGGTATGAACCCTGTCTGTAACACACTGTATAGCACTAGAGACACCTCATGATTCCCTGCAATGGCCATGGACATCAGCTAAATTTGCAGTATATCTGTAGGGTGGGCAGACAACACTGACAGGACACCATTGTGTTAAACATTTATGCACGTCATTGCACACGTCAGCAGATCACATGTCATAATACATGTGATTATCAAGGTCATATGCCACACATCAGGCAGGTGTACTGTTAACCTTTGCTGGTCCACATGGTCTAACACAGGGATGTATGCTAACCACTACTATGATTGTGTAATTTGCATGCCGTCTGCTATGACACATGCATGCTGTTGTGTGCAACCTAGGGATGTATAACTACCACTGTTATTGTCTGCGCTGCATGCCATCTGCCGTATCACATTCATGTTGCATGCCTTCTGTCATATCACATGCGTGTGTGTGTCTGTTGTATAGATTGTAATGTACAGTTCTTGTCTGCCCTCTCAGGTGATGAAGGTGCATTGCCCTCCTGCGGTACATCAGATTGTAGTGTCCCCCACAGACTCTAGCAGTGATGATGAACATACGATTGGGACACAGGCAGAGTTGTCAGGGGCTGAAACTGTGCCATTGGTTGCCATTCCATCTATATCCACCTCATCCCCACACACAGATCCCATACCTGCACATACCCCATCACCAGTGGCCATAGAGGAAGGACAGATGGCGCGTGGTAGCTTGGAACAGGAAAGTGTGGGGGCTATGGAAGGTGTGCCTGCACACCATGGTGTCAGCCAAACTACTGGTTGTGCCCCACACAGGCACGTGGCCAGTGCTGCTCGTAGGAGGACCTCTGGCCAACATGCTCCTACACGACAGAGCACAGCAGCTGGTGTCACCAGACGCATGTTTCAGGCTGTAATGGAGGCACAGACACGTGCTGAACGGTGCAACAGAGAAGATCAGAGGCTACAGAGGGCTACTGTCCGTTCTTTAAACAACAGCATCCAGGCAATGGTAAATGCTCAACAGCAGATTGCTGATGCTTTGGATAGACGGTTGGGTGACATGTTTGGAGTCTTTGACCGTGGCCTGACAATCCGCGAGTGTGAGCTCTCTGTGTTAGAACATGTGGTAGGAGTGAGGTGTCGGGCCCGTGGACATAGGCCTGCTACATCAGCTGTGTCAGGTCTACATGTACGAGCTACCTCACATGCCAGCTCCCATAGTGGCGGTAGCAGCAGCAGTGCATCTGGTGCTGTGCTATCCACACCACGACACAGCAGGTCACGTGCACATGGCCCGGGACGGTCCCAACAGGGACATGGTTCCAGTGGACTAGTGACATCAGACAGTACCCAATCTTCACCTCTGTCTGGTAGTGCCCGTGCAACCCCTGACAGGCACAGGTCACATATCTGTGGCCGGACACCATGAACTGTAAAACCTCGCTTGTACAGTCGGCAGCTGTCAGTAACACCCCTGTGTAGGCCAGACACATGGGAGAACTGTGTGCAGACATACACGCACACACTGGACACATATGTAGGGCACTGCAACACACACATGCATAACATCCACACACGCCCAATTAGATCAAAGGCCCAAACCCGCACACATGATGTCATCCAATGGTGCAGCCTAGGCCTCTGGCAAACATTAACACCCTGTGCATGTGATGATGCCTGTGCCGCATCCCTGACATCCACACCATCGGTGCAGGGACATGCTCATATGGTCTGATGTACAGGGTGAACAAACTAGGATGATATGTGTAGTTTACAAATATTGAGGACTGTTGACAGGCAGCAGATATACCATGTAGTACAGGTGTACAATACTGTTAACAGTATGTGCCTTGTGTAACAACAGTAAATGCATGTTGGTCATGATGTTCTGCTGTCCTCTTTCAGGTCTAATTGCACGTTCTGGTGGATGTCAGTGTTTGCAGTTAAGTATCCCATATGTCAATGTGGACTACTCACAGGTATGTATGAGCATACCAGCATGCACAGTGTAGCTGCCACATACCAGTGAGAATGTCCCACTTTACAAACACGTCTACCGTTCCAAGAGCATGGTAGCTGTGTATTAAGCTACTGTGGCCACAGACGTGACATCCATAAAGGGTGACATCACCGGTACAGTTACATGGAGTGGTGAGGTAAGAGAGTGGTCTAGCTGATTACAAGGGTAGAGGCCAGTGGGAAGTGTGATGCCTCAATGTTGTCTTTTGGCTTTTCCCGGTTAGGGGTTGCCACAGCGGAACTCCGGTTCGCTAATGATTGGCAGTACATTTTGACCAACGCCGAGGTGCCAGGTTGACGTTCAACCTTCAGCAAAGGCACGCCCATTTATGCATGTCTTTCGAACGCCCACCCAACCACGGGGAGGACATGCAGACTCCACACAGAAGGCACTCCCCGCATCAGTAATCAGTAATACACGTTCCCATGACAGGATGCCAACACACAACTGCACCCACACACACAGGTATTCAGTGACACTGTAACACACACACTCACTGCTTCACCGACACAGTAACACACACTCGTACACAGTTGCTACTGGTGGGATAAGGACCCATGCCTATGTGCAAATCATTACAGTACTGTGCACCTACATGACACGCCACAGAGTATACACATGTACAGGTGGTCAGTACGGCCTAAGATCGGGGACATCAACACGGATAGATGTATGCATCGCCTGGATGGTGGGAGGGGTCTTATCAGTTCAGTATGGTAACATACATCCTCACCCCTGGGACCAGTCAGCCCTACATACACACACTGTGGCATTCCGTAATTAATACACCTATGTCATGCACATACAGATACCTCACATGTGAGATACACGCCCCTGCCTATGTCCTGCTTTCTACATTGCAGTCTGTACAGATGTGTACATGAGAGTAACAATTGAGATGTATTCCCCACAATACGTGACATATGGACACATGCAACCACACATGCCAGTACTGTGAATCTCAGACCTGCCTAGCTCATGTTATGTATGTCAGACGTACAGCAGTATTGCATGCATTGCAAACTGTACTGACGCTTCCTGTGCCAACAGTGCTGATATATACACTAGAGAATGTCATATCTATTAACAGGTGTCAAGTGATTTACCTTCGCTGTCACCCTGACCGCTGTCTAAGTTGTGTGTTATGTTCTTCAGTTAATGAAACCATTGCTTACCTGTTACACAGGGTATTGTAGGACCGCTTGTGAGACACCTGTGAGCTGTCCACAGCAAACATCCGTCTGCAAAGATGCCCTGTCACTTCGTTATTTCAACACATCTGTCCATACCTGTGGTACATCTTTCTGTACATTCAGCATATCACCATATACAGTTGGCAATGTTGAGGCTGCATTGCAGCTGCATGATGTACTACGATACATGCCACTTGCATACATCAGCAACTGCACATGCATGTTATCTGCATGCACAACACTACGTGTACAGGTGTGTAGGTCCTACAGTCCTGACATTTGGTCATGTTTGTAGGCATTGCAATTGGTGGATATGTGTAATGACATACATGACACATGGACTGTTGTATGATATGATGGATGACCAGTACAGAGGGGATGTTACCTCTGTCAACATTGACATCACACCTTATGTACTGTTAGCATTCAGCAGCCATGGACCTACATTCCATATGCATGTGTGTAATGGCTGTAGCCACCTGTTTGCACAAAGGACTACAACAGCTATGCTATTTGCAAGTATGTTGTGTGTGTAGCATGTACATACCCAGGGTAGGTACATGTATGTCATATCCATACATGAGGATGTGTACTGGTGTACAGCAACAGACATCTGCTAATGGTGGAAAGTACCGAGGGCCCTTGGTATGTGTACAGCTGACCTGGTCACAGACAGTGGTATCATTGCATGACACATGATGCAACTGTGTCAGTATATGTGTACTGTCTACAGTTGATGTAGAGCTTAGTACAGTACACAGGTCAAGGGTCACATGGTGGTGTACTTGTCTGTCATAAAACATGTATGGTTGCGTGTTGGTGGTCCGAGGGCATGGTGGTGTCTGCAGTTTACATCCTAGAATGCAGCATGTGACACTGTGTTCTGCACATAGCTCATCTGTGATGCCTTTCGTGGGGGGACCGGTCAGTACATGTGAGTGGCCTTTATGTATGTGGGTACACCACCTGGAGCGGTCTGTACCTGTGTTATGGCCCACATGTCTGGTTCTGAGGTATATGGCGGTAGTGCTAGGTTTTGAGGTATATGATGGTAGTGCTATTGTGTACTGCAGAGACATCAGCCAGGTGTTCCTCACTGCACAGATGTCAGTACTCCCCATTGTTCGATCTAAAGTGGCCAGCTGTGAATATGGACGCTACACATCTAGCACTGGTTAGCATAAGAAAACAATGCAGTTGTCCTGTAGGTGTATGGGAGTTAACCTGTGCTTAGGACATCTGCCTTGGAATTACACTGTGTGGGCGTATGCGACTTGTGTAATATCCACACTCCCTTGTATTATGGATACATGTGATATGTGACAAAAGCATGCCTACTGTCAGCCATGCCATCCCAGAATGACAGCTGATGTTGTGTAAAAGACCGTTGTCAAATATATGTAGAGCAGCGTTCCCGCTAACAATGGCAACTACTAACACCAGAGCCCATTACAATGTGTTCTTTACATCTACCTGTAATAGCATGGCCACTGTGGCCCTCCGTGTTTTGCATCAGAGTGCATCCCAGTCAGCCCTGTGCTACTAGGAGTATGAGCAAGCCCAGTATATCCTTCTGTAGATGGACACACAGTAGTGGATTCTGACCAGCCCTGTGCTACTAAGTGTATAAGCATGCCCAGTATATTCTTGTGTAGATGGAGACACAGTGCATTCCGAACAGCCCTGTGTTACTAAGTGTGTGAGCATGCCCAGTGACACCTTGTGTCGGTTATGTGCCTCTGTGTATGGGCATGGCCATTGTAACCCTGTATACTGGTAGTAGTCGTCCATTCCACAGATGGGCATACTCCAGGTCAGGATGGATTCCTACTTTAAACACACAGGTTCACAGGTATGTACATCTTAACTGCCAGCATCCCTGTTGATGTCCGCATTCCCAGAGAATCATAATGACAGCCTTGACGTGTAGTCTATGTGGCGCGATTCGTAAGTATGTAGTATTGTAATCGTAATCTGTAAATAGGCAGGTGTTCCGTACCAGACACTGGCGTGTGTGTATGTATGTCTGTCCCCGTTTGCTGGTGGACTCTAAATTGCTTTTAGACTGCCTACACTCCATGCATTTCTTATACCCACTGTTAGCAAGGCTGATGATGTTACCCATCTACAAATACACCTCTGGGAGGGCTGTGTCCCAGTAAGCTCAGTAGAGCGTTCTGTAACTTCGCAATGCTGTAGTGTAATAAAGTAGTTAGGTCAGTGTTCTAGTCCCACACTTGCTGTGTGTGTGTGTGTGTGTGTGTTTGTGTGTCCGTTTGCCTGAGGAATGCTTTTATACTCTCACGCTCCATTCATTTCTTATACCCACCGTTAGCAAGGACGATGATGTCACCCATCTACAAATGCACCTCTGGTAGTGCTATGTCCCAGTAATCTCAGTAGCGCGTTCTGTAACTGTGTAATGCTGTAGTGTAATCAAGTAGTTAGGTCAGTGTTCTAGTCCCACACTTGCCGTGTATGTGTGTGTATGTCCCCGTTTGCCTGAGGACTGAGTAATGGTTTTATACTGCTCATGCTCCATACATTTCTTATACCCACCGTTATCAAGGCTGATTACGTCACCCATCTACAAATACACCTCTGGGAGTGCTGTGTCCCAGTAATCTCGGTAGTGCGTTCTGTAACTGCGTAATGCTGTAGTGTAATAAAGTAGTTAGGTCGGTGTTCTAGTCTCACACTTGCCGTGTGTATGTGTCCGTTTGCCTGAGGACTGAGTAATGCTTTTATACTGCTCACGCTCCATACATTTCTTATACCCACCGTTATCAAGGCCGATTATGTCACCCATCTACAAATGCACCTCTGGGAGTGCTGTGTCCCAGTAATCTCGGTAGTGCGTTCTGTAACTGCGTAATGCTGTAGTGTTGTAAAGTAGTTAGGTCAGTGTTTTAATCCCAGACATGCCATATGTGTGTGTGCGTCTGCCTGCATGAGACAAGTACAGTGCTTTTTCGTATTTGCTGTAGCGTGTGCCCTAAACACGTGTTGCTGCAGTGTGATACGGTAGGGGTTTGTATACAGGAGATGGTAAGTGTGTGTTTGTCTGTCAGAGCCTGTGTAGAGGTGGCCATGATCGTCTTACCATTGGACATGTTTGGGAGTGGGTTTTTTAGTTTTCCTATATAGTATCCATCTTTATGACACATTGGCCACCTCACGAGGAGTACAGCTGTCAGTCAGCCACGGCACTGTTTTGGCAAGCCATACCCATACATCTGGCAAAAGGGCTGGTGAACCAAGTATGCAGCCCTACTAGTACCCGGTATATGTCCCGCACCCATGTGCCATGCACATACAACCTTGCCTAGGATATCCCACTAAGTTGCTAGTAACATGCACATTGAGGACAGATAGTAGGCATGGTGTGACCGCAGTGGCCTGCAGAGGACATGACACCCTGTACAGCGGTACAATAGGCACATATATGCGGACATTGTGCCTTCACTATGTTCCACACTGAATGGCTGCAACATATGTGGTGCCCTCATATGTGATCAACAAAGGCCAGACAATGCTGTACACATGTGGCCCTGTATTGGCCCATGCCACTGACACCACAGAATACCTGTCCATTCTATCCATGCAGGTGCAGGGCCAACCTGCTCACTATAAGCAGGTTTCGCCACACCAGGCCAGTATTGGCATATCGGGGAATAACAGTCTGTGTACACAACATGTGCCTGCCAAACCAGGTACACCTGTACGTGTCACTGTATTGTATTGTGGGACATGCACATCCCAGGCAATTTCCATGTGAAGGACTATCAAACACAGACATGGCATGCATTGCAAAGCTATGGCCCTACACATTGGTAACCAGGATGTCAGACCAGATAATGCAGTACCCATCTGTGTGGGACATTGCAGACACTACACACCTGCACTGTACATCATTGTCGGGTGACGCAATGGCAAGGATTACTCCTCACCCATCTTTCTACAGCCATCTTGCACAGCCAAACACTACATACCCATGGAGCAATGCATGCCTGCATGACAGTACTGACACCCTGTCTCTGCATGTGGGTTGTGTTGCACCCAACCACAGTCACTTCCAGTTTAAACCTCGTTGGCATAGCAACAGTTGTCAAGCACTTTCACATGGCCTAGCCCATAGAACCTCCAGGTATCCCCTGTGGTGCATGTGGTCCTGTGCATTACTGCGGTGTGGCAAACTAAGTAGTTACATTGTGTATTTGCCGCCCTGGCAAAGGTGTCAATGCATGTCCATTAGAGTGTGCTTGTGGTGACAGTGGCATCCGTTCACGTGGACTGATGTGTGTCGCACCTAATGTATGTCTACTATATCTGTTCCAGATGGCACTCACTCACCTACACACACGTTCTTACAGCACTGCAATATGCCGCCTCTGTGGCACATGTAGTAACGTCATGCACATGTAATAGTAATGAGTAGTCAGGGGTTTGCCCCTGTACTATTCAGCGTGTGGCAGATTATGGTTAAGTCTCCAAGCCCTTCCCCGGTGTACATTGCCTGTCCCGCGCGCGCGCACACACACACACACACACACACACACACACACACACACACACACACTCTGCTGCAGCAGCATGTGTATTTTAACAGATGGAAATGGTCAGGTGATGGTTTCTGCACCTATTGCAGTCCTCCTCTAGCTGATTGCATGTGGCACAGCTGTGATGGTGTTCTCATAGCCATCCGCATGATAAACACAGTACACTATCTAGGGAAACCTGTTATTATCCGGCCATGTCAGTCGCTGTGAGTGGTACCTGGATGTGTTGTTCTGACACGGCATCACAGATGTTATCTGGATGTACCTCAATAATTTTCAACAGTGGGAAATAGCCTAATGACAGGAGGGTGATGTGCCACACAACTACAGCATGCAAGTGCAGCTATGCTGCATTGAGAGACTACTGCCTGTTTAACGTGTGTGGTAATGGCTATTCTGCATGTTAAAATACAGACATTACAGTACTCTGTTCATGAGGGAACCCCATCTGTAGGGCCATCTGTGAACAGGTCAGTGTGTGCAACCATTAGTTTCCTGTGTTACACACTGAGCACACTTCTGTGCACAGCAGAAGCATGGTGTGGGGATTGCAGACAGTACATGATGACATGGATGTGTTACTGCCATCGCATCCCTGACTGGACATGTCACATGAGACAGTGGTATGACTGACACTCTGCAGGATTCCCATTGACAAGCCAATGATGGGCAACTGTTCATAGCTGCGGTCACACATCTACTACACATTGTACATTTGCCATGCAGTATATATGCATGTGTTGTGCTCCCTCTGCAAATGTATAACATCTGTTGTGTTGGGTTGCTGGTGATATCTGTGCATACTGTCGTAGGTAATCCTCTATGCAGTTATCTATAACTAAGCCATATGTGGGTTTAAAATGCAACACCATAGGCTGAATGGGCTGGTAGGTCCCGACAGATCCTCCTGTCCCACTTCAGCTGACCATGGCACCGGGCACTTGCACATCTGGGCTCCAGCCATTAACATCAACCTCTGTTGGCTCTGCACCACCTTCTGGTGGCACCACCACTGAGGATGGAGCATGTCCCCCTTGGGAGTGGGACCAGACAGGTACATACCTGCTGTTGTGCGGTCCCGAACATGTTGCATAGGTGGCTCCCTAAGAGTTTACGAAGCCAGATACTCCAGTTCAAGAGCAGTGTGTCACATTTACAGGGTGATGCTGCCCCTCCTGGACAGCCCCCAGCACTGCCTCCTTTGCAGCTGTGTAGGTGCAGTGGCAGTTGCCCACGGCTGGAGATCTCCGTCCCACTATTCCCATGGGCCTTTGAATGCCGAAGACCCATCCCCTTCCAGGGTGTATCCCCCCCCCACGTGTCATATACCAACCCTGTATGTTGTTATTTCTGTGCTCCTACCTATCCTCCACGGCCATACCTACACTCCTTCCCCAGCATCTGATTCTCACCTACGGACACATAAGGCCATTCGGCTCCTAGGACACCATCTGCCCGATGCATAGCTGTCCATTACACACACGTGCCCACTGGACACATGAAACCCTTGTAATATGCATCATAACATACTACTGTTATCCTCACCACTGTCCCCAGGCGCACGGTCCTGGTATGCACATCACTCCTGTATGGTCCAGGTACACGTGAGGAGGACGACCCCATTGTACACAAAACACTATCGGTCCCTCTATGGTTACCCCATTTACCTTTATCATGATGATGATGTTGCACACACCACATTGCAGGAGTACTGTTCACACAAGGATTGGACAGGTACTGTTGTGTTAATGTACATTACATGCACAGAGTGATGTATATGACCATTGTACAACTATTGTCTGTCTGAGGGAGTCTTGTGATCACATAGAGAAACACCACTACATAATACAGGCATCGCTGGCGTTTCCCGTTTCATTCATTTGTAATGCTTTGTTGCGACATGGTATGTTTCTGATACATTTCTATATATGTATGTACCTATATGCTGGACATAAACACTCACATGTACATCTACATGATGGGATACATTCCCTTACTGTTGAATGACTGCGCTGTATGATATCCTCTGGTTACAGCCTCTTGCGCTCGATTAGCCTCTACATTGCTTAACCAATGCAATACTAATATACCGGTAGCCAAACACGCTCGATCCTGCACTTGCTAATGCACCGGCATTGGTGCTTGCATTTTTCACTCACACCCCTGGGTGTGAGCGAGGACCACAATATTACCTTGTGATGCCTATTACATCGTACTACATGACTCCAGTATTGGGATTGGCCACCAATTAGGCGACTGCATCATGTTCGACTGTACGGAATCAGCGGCCTGTCCAGTGACATAATCATATTTTTGTGTACCTCATACAATGGGCTCCCACCTTGTGATGCCTACTACATCGGAACACATGAATACAGTATCAGAAACGGCTGCCTGTTAGGCGACGGCATGGCGTTCGACTGTACAGAAACAGCGGCCTGTCCGGGGAATCATTCATATTCGTGTGTTCCTCTTAGGCATTCCTTGTGATGCCTATCACATCGGACTTAGATGACTGCATTCATAGCTGGTCGTAGTCATAGGCCAACTAAGTGGCCACCTAGGACACCGCTTTAGTGGGTGCACTTTACCAGTATTTATTTGGTGTAGGTAGACCAGGATGGGGGCACTGGGTGGTGTGGTGGGGGGGGGTGCCGTTGTGCCCTCTGCCTAGGGCACCAGTTGACCTAAGGCCACTCCAGACTACAGTATCGGGAATGGCTGCCCATTAGGTGACTGCATGGCGTTCGACTGTACGGAATCGGCGGCCTGTCCGGTGAATCCTTCATAATTGTGTGTTCCTCTTACAATCTGCTCCCACCTTGTAATGCCTGTCACATCAGACTACATGACTATAGTATTGGGAATGGCTGCCCATTAGGCGACGGCATGATGTTCGACTGTACGTAATCAGCGGCCTGTCCAGTGAATTAAACATATTTGTGTGTTCCGCATACACTCTGCTCCCGTCTGGCTGATACATGGGAACCGAGACCCTGCATTACAAACGAGTAGTTTGGTTGTGATAGCCACATCTGTCGGACGGGTCATGCTACCACATACCTATTATAGGTTTGCCACCTTCTCAGTTGGCCAAGGTAGGACTTTAGGGTTACCACCTGTCCCACTTTGCGAGGGACAGTGCAAAAATAATCAAGACATGGCACATGTCCAGATTACAGGACATTATTATATTCTACGTTTCATTAATAATTGCATACAGCAGTTATTTTATATATGACACTTCTATATTGTATGGGAAGTAGCATAAGAAATTCAAATGCAACTAGATTAAGCTTTTATTTGTACAAATAAGTGTAATCCTGTACTATGCACAGCTGTAGGTATGTTTAGTCCTGGAATGTCTGACATTTCTACAGAACATGTCCCATTCTGGCCATTTTGAAAGGTGGCACCTCTATAGGACCTGTATGTAGAGACGTCAGACTTTGCAGGGCAACACACCCTCAGCCAGTAGAAAGGGGTGTACTTCACTGTTTTGCCTAAATAAAAGGTTGCTCTTGTAGCATTATGGTTGCTTATACAGTTACCTATAACATTTAGGTGTTTCAGTGGAACATAATTGATGTTCGTGTTACCCTGCTGCAGTCATCACACTTGGGTTATCTTGTCGTCAGGCGGTCCTGCAGTCGGCGTGAATTCCAGTGTCTTGGTCCGGCGTCGGTTGCTGTCGCTTCTTCCCTGACGTCAGTGCGCCAGGGGTATATATAATGCATCCGACGCCATTTTCTTCAGTCTTTCTTGCCGCGCAGTGCCCGAAGCAGAAGCAGTTTGCAACTGCCGGAAGGCCGACTCCTGAGATTTTCGAAGTTGAATTTCAAATCCGAAGTCTTCAGTAAAGCTAAGTACCCCGTTGGGGAAACTTTTCTTTCTTTTCAATGTCAGAAAAAGTTAACAATTGTATTTCTTGTGGGAAGCAAATACCTCATAAGGATTTTCATTCTTACTGTATACCTTGCCCAAGCCCAGACCACAACGTCACTGGCTGTCACTTTTGTGCTAGGTTCAATAAGCGTACTATAAAAAGACGCTTTGATTTCGCACGACACTACTTTGGTAGAAAATTTAACTACACAATGCCGTCGGAGCAACCGACTACTGGCGTGCACAAAAAAACGCAAGGATAAGGACAGGCAGCCTAGACCCAAGCTAGACTCCGAGGCCTCGGCTGGGCCGGTTGAGTTCACCTGTTTTCAGTGAGGCTCCTACGCAGCCCCTGGCTACCGCAGATTTGGAACCCGAGACCGCTTCGGAGCCTTTGGCGGAGAGTGCTAGGCCGACGCAGCCATTTTGTTTAACCTCTACCGACTACACTGCAGAAAGAGATGTCGGTGCTGCAGAAACACCTTCGGTTTCTGAAGGTGTCTTCAGACCGACGACGCTCACCATAAAAACGTATCCTAAGCTTAAGACTCCTATTAAACCAAAAAAGACTGCACTTCAGTCTCCAGTTCAAGGCCCCATGCCTAAGAAACAGATGCTTAAAATGGCGGAAGATTTGATCTCTTTAATCAGGGGTTCCCAACCCCCCCCCCCCGACAAAAGGCCTAGACAAGAGGAAGATTATGCCTCCTCTGATAAAGTGTCTATTTCCTCAGGCTCCTCTGAGGACCAAGATTACTCTTTTCCCCCTTACGAAGATTCTGTTGCTGAGGATTACATTCCCTCAGCTTCTCCCC
This sequence comes from Protopterus annectens, assembly GCF_019279795.1. Classification (NCBI taxonomy): domain Eukaryota; kingdom Metazoa; phylum Chordata; order Ceratodontiformes; family Protopteridae; genus Protopterus; species Protopterus annectens. The sequence goes on from NC_056749.1 coordinate 510,847,083, forward strand.
CTGAAGACTACTCCTTTGGGGAAACTTTACACACTGAGGGAACATTTTCACTGGGAAGGTCAGGACTACTCTGACTCAAAGAAAAGGCTCAGAGAGTTTCTTTTACTCCCCCAGCACAGACCTCTTGCCATCCCCCCAGTTTTAGACATTGTGGATGATGTTTACTTAGAATCTCGTTTGAATCCAGATTTTCTGCCTCCTGCTCCAGCCAAACCAGACAGATATTATAGAGTGCCTGACTCCCACAAATTCCTTTATAAAAGCCCTGTTGCTGATCCAGAGACTATCTCCCAGGGTCCCAAAAGGGCTAAGGCTTCTATGGCAAAAAATCCTGTACCCTCTGAAAGGGACTCCAGAGCACTAGACAGGTGGGGGAAAAAGGTTTACACCTCAGCCACTCTAGCTATGAGAGCACTAAATTGTCAATTTCACATGCTAAAATATCAGCAATTTCTGATGTCTCAGTTAAGACAAAAAATGAGCACACTCCCTCAACAGTCTGAATTGAAAGAAATGCAGGATCTGTTGCATGCAGCTGAACAGGTGGGCAAACATACTTTACAATGTGGGTTTGATTCTTTAGAGGCTTCCTGCAGAGCAGCTGTCACTGGGTCTGTTATACGTAGGCATGCTTGGTTAAAGGAACAAACTGCCTGATCATGTTAAAGCAAAGCTTCTAGATGCTCCCTTACAGCAGGATGTTCTTTTTGGAGTTAAAGCAGAAGTTGTCTTAAAGAAAATGGAGGATAAGGCAAAATCTATGCAGACAGTCAAAGATTTTCTACAGGTACAGCCCCCTCACTTCAGCAGAAATTGGCCAACAAAAAATTGGTCCTTTCCAGCTACTGACAGACCACAGAGGGGTAAATACAGACGCCCAAGAGGCAGAGGGCAACCACAAGCCCAATACAAACCTCGACAGTGGGGCACTGCAACGCAGAAGGGAGGAGAAGACAGGCCCCAAACTACAAGAAGACAAACTCAATAACTTACACCTCATATGGCCAAGCAACACTCTCTTGGCAGCTCCCTTGGGAGGAAAACTAGCACTTTTTTCAGACAACTGGCACATTGTCACAAAGGACAAATGGGTCCTAGACATAATTTCACGAGGATACAGATTCCATTTCCGCACTTTGCCAACGAAAAGAAGAATGCCAAACCTGCCACAAAATCAATGGGCAGAGGCACACAAACAAATTACAGCTCTCATGGACATGAGAGCCATTCAACTGCTACCTACACGGGAGCAAGGCCAAGGATTTTACTCAAGGCTCTTTCTAGTCCCCAGAAAGGACAATGCCTGGAGACCCATTCTGGACCTTTCATTTTTAAACACCTTCTTACAAGTACCCAAATTCAAGATGCTAATACTAAAGCAGCTTCTTCCCATGTTTGGCAAGAAAGCATGGCTAGTAACGTTGGACCTCAAGGAGGCATACCTGCATGTCCCTATCAGACAAAGTTGCAGAAGATACCTCCGTTTCATTGCAGGTTCAACCCATTACCAATTCTCTGCACTGCCCTTTGGCTTATCCACTGCGCCCAGGGTCTTCACAAAATGCCTGGCACCAGTAATTGCATACTGCAGACAGAGGAATTCAAATATACCCATACCTGGACGACTGCCTCATCCAAGCAGAAAGCAAGGACATCCTCTTACAACATCTGGCTTTTGTAAAACATCTTCTAAGTTGCCTGGGGTACACAGTAAATGAAAAGAAATCAAAACTAGTACCCTCACAAAATATGACATTCCTGAGTGCCAGCTTGAATACAACGGCCCAGAAGGCTTATCTGACGCCAGACAACTACAACTGACTCAATATTTCAAAACAGTGGCAACAAAGACCCAACTCCCTGCAAGAAAAATTCTGCAGGCCTTGGGCTTCATGGCATCTTGCATACTACTAATACCATTTGCAAAGCTGCATATGAGGAAATTACAGTGGTACCTAAAAAGCGTATGGTCTCAACACAGGCACAGCTTGGACACAATTATGTCTCTCATTCCCTGCCTTCAACAAGAGTTTCTATGGTGGTCACAGGCATGTCACCTCAACAAGGGTCAGCCTTTCACCTTGCCCCCAGCCAGGCAAACTATGACAACAGATGCATCGGACTACGCCTGGGGGGCACACATGGCAGGACAGTGCGTTCAAGACATATGGACTGCAGATCAAAGGAATCTGCACATCAATCAAAAAGAGATGCTAGCTGTACAGAATGCTCTGACAGCCTTCAAGAACCTATTACATCCTGGACAATTTACAATAAGGACGGACAACACCACAGTAATGTGGTACATAATCAGACAAGGGTGTACATACTCCTACCCTCTATGCAGGCAAGCAGTGACCTTGTGGAACACAGCACTGGCTTACCAAGTTCAGTTACAAGCTCAGTTCCTGCCAGGAAAAAAGAACACATTGGCAGATGACCTCAGCAGAAACATCATGGATCTCCACGAGTGGAAACTGGATCCACAAGTATTTGCAATGATAACTCAAAAATGGGGCCTCCCAGACAATAGACCTGTTTGCCAGCCCCCAAAACTATCAGCTAACAAAATTTTGCACAAGGACACTTCACCATCAAGGTTGGAAAGTGGACGCACTCTCATTCAGTTGGAAAAACGTGACAGTATATGCCTTCCCTCAATTGTCTCTTCTCACAAAGGTGCTTCTGAAAGTCAGAAGGGAGAGACCACGACTGATAATCATAGCCCCATACTGGCCACGCCAGCGCTGGTACCCAGTATTAAGGAATATGGCCCAGGGCCCACCTTGGATTTTACCACAAATTGCCCATTTTCTCACACAGCAAAACAATCAGATTCTACACAGCCAGCTCAAAACCCTAAATTTGGCTGCATGGCAAATCACCTAAGCATCCAGCCAGCTCCTCTTTCTCAAGCAGTTATGGATGTTATTCTGGAAGCTAGGAGGCGCAGCACCAGGAAGGCATACTCGGACAAATGGAAAAGGTTTTGCGCCTGGAACCAAGCTAAAGGCCAAAATACCCTTCAGCCTCACATGCCTCAGATTATACAGTATTTAACTGAGATGTTGCACAAAGGACTTTCTTTTTCTTCCATTAAAATCCACGCATCAGCTATTTCAGCCCACTACAACACGGATCCACCCTTATTTTCACATCCACTTCTAAGGCAGTTCCTCAGAGGGGCAAAAAACATTAGTCCCCCCAGGAGAGCACCTACACCAACATGGGACCTCAATTTTGTTCTGTAAAAACGTACGCTACCTCTGTTTGAACCAGCTTTCTCTGCAGATCTAAAGTTTATATCATGGAAGACTGCCCTGCTGCTAGCAATAACTTCAGCCAGAAGAGTCTCAGAGCTGCAGGCACTAATGACAGTGGAACCTTTCCTCATTTTCCATCAAGACAGAGTTTCTCTACGAACTAATCCTTCCTTCATGCCTAAGGTGGTATCCAGTGTGGCTTTAAATCAAGCCATCCACTTACCCACCTTCTTTCCAAATCCACAGAACAAAGAGAAAGACTCCTGCATTCCTTGGACATTCACAGGCAACTTCGTTACTACTTGGATAAAACTAAGGTTGTCAGAAAATCTGACCAGCTCTTTGTATCTTATGCTACAATTTTGCAAGGGAAGGCTATATCAAAGCAGACCATTTCCAAATGGATAGGACATTGCATTCGTTTTGCTATACCCATCATGGAAAACCAGTTCCTGCTACCATAAGGCCCCACTCTACCAGGGCAACAGCTACATCTACAGCCTTCCTCAGGGGGGTCCCAACCAAGGAGATTTTGGAAGCTGCAGCTTGGAGTTCAGTACACACCTTCACCAAACACTACCACTTACCACCTTACTCTAAGACTAGAGCTGGCTTCGCCACTGCAGTTCTGCAGGGCCTTCTAGCCTCCGCTAACCCTCTTTGACTCCTCCTCCCATCCTTAGCTTCGGGATTCTACCCAAGTGTGATGACTGCAGCAGGGTAACACGAACATAGTACAGTTTTGTACCTACCATAAATGTAGATGTTCGAGTGTACACCCTGCTGCAGTCCAGGTTACCCTCCCTCCATCCCCTCTGACCTAACTGACTAAATCTTTACAATATCTTCCTGATGTATTTGCTTATAGCTGGAGGGATGTTTTGTTTGTGCTAAATTTCTTAAATTGGTACTAATTACTGACAACCTTTTTGGGGGCACCTGACATCTAGGGCAAGAAAAACTGAAGAAAATGGCGTCGGATGCATTATATATACCGCTGGCTCACTGATGTCAGGAAAGAAGCGACAGCAACCGATGCCGGACCAAGACTTTGGAATTCACGCCGACTGCGGGACCGCCTGACGACAAGATAACCCTAGTGTGATGACTGCAGCAAGGGTGTACACTAGAACATCTACATTTATGGTAGGTACAAAACTGTACTTTTTATGCTACTACTACAGACAGTATAGGTAGTCTTTGCCCTAAATCACAGGACATTTGCCTTAATTACAGTTATGCAGGGCACAACTGCCCACAGGGGAGTGTCTCTCGCAAAGGTGGACAGGTGGTAACCCCAAACCTATTATTCTATCAGCTTTCTAAGGTAGTCTGCGGAACATGCACTTTCTGTCACTATCAGACCGCTCATATGAATGGGGAAGAATAAACACTGAGTCAGGGACACTGCATAACGACCTCAGGGACGCACTTAGAAGGTTGGTGCTATTAACCTGACACCTTGACGGACACAGAGCACATATGTATTCATACACATTGTCTGAGGTGCATGCAGTTTGACACTTGCATGTTGTCATTATTCATTACGTGTATTCCGCCACCTTTCCTCCTAATATCACTAGTTCTAGGATGGTTTAGTTGAGACTGTGTTAAAGGGGCACTATGCCGTTCTTTTTTGCTTGAGCAGTTTTACATTTTAGCACTGTTTAAGTCACATGATCACCCTGAGGCAAGGTTTTCAAACTGCCTTCTTACCATACTGCAGGTCAGATTACACAAACTCTCAGTAGGGGTGGCTTTCTTAGAGGAAGTGTGAAAAGGTTACATTTCAAGTATGTCCTTTTCTGTTTACCTTCCCCCATCTATGGCAATTATATTAGCTGGAATCGCTGCATTTCACTCAGCTAGATAACCTGTCTTGTCACACTCAGAACTGTTGCCTCTTTAGCACTGAATTGCTATGTACTTTATTTACTATGTACTTGTTTTGATAAACTAGGTCTAATAATTATTCAGGCCTAGGCAGTAGTATTTCTGTTTCATGCTTGTTACTACAAATCTTTTTTCATGCACTGGCAATTATTTGACTCATGGCTTGCTGTTGGTGTTGCCATGGCTTGCTGTTGGTGTTGCCTGCATTCATCTAGCTGCACTTCAATAATCGAACAAATTTTTCCTCATTTTACAGCACAATATTGCTTTGGCCGGAATAAAAACTGTCCAGTATCAAACATGCTTATGTGTGTGTGTATATATATATATATATATATATATATATATATGTGTGTGTGTGTGTGTGTCAAGATAATCAATTTTGTTTTTAGAGAAATTTATTGTGAATCTAATAAAATCGTTGCTACTATTCAGATATTCAAAGAACGTATGTAGTGTTGTTTCAGGTCCCTCCCAGATAAGGAAGAGATCATCTACAAACCTCTTAAAGAACTTGATGTGTGTGTTTCCTAGTATGTATCTGCTCTCAAATTCAGCCATAACCAAGTTGGCGTAGCTATTAGCACAACTGGTGCCCATTGCTACGCCCTTGGTTTGCCTATAGCAATGATCTTGAAATAAGAAAACGTTGTTCTCTAATACCAGCTCTATTAAAAGACAGAGAAAATCAATTTTTGATACATTGTTGCCATCTGTTCTACAGAGAAACGATTTCAAATAGATAAGTCCCTCATTGTTCGGAATACAAGTAAACAAGGAGACTACGTCCATTGTCACAAACATGGTATCGGCTGTCCATTTATAATCCCTCATCTCTGTGTACAGGCTAGTCAAGAAGTGCTCGGTATCACGTAGCACAGTGTGGCTCTGAGACAAATACTTCTTAAGTTGTTCATCCAAATAGAAATAGGCTCGGTGAGCCATCCTGCTCCAGACACAATAGGTCTGAACTCAGGGGAGTATGGATTCTTGTGTATTTTGGGCAGGCCACTAATAAGGGGAATAACTGGAAAATCAACTTGAAAAAGTTAAAGATATCTGAGTTAATTAGACCTAGTTGTTTACATTCCTCAAGAGTGTTAAATATTCTATCTTGCATATGACATATATTGTCAGAATCAATCTTATCATAGGAGTCTCCATTCAACATCTCTAACATTTTAGAATGATAGTATTCACTATCTAAAATCACAATGGGCCCGCCCTTATCGGCTGCCCGAATAATAATATTCTTATTGGTTCGCAGATTACATAACGCTATGCGCTCACTAGATGTAAGATTCCTTTCCATACTTCTATGGGGTTGGTCAAATGTGGCATATAATCTAGATTCTACTGCTTTAACAAAAACTTCTAGGTTTGGTTGCAGGTGAGGGGTGAATAAACTTCTACATTTAAAGGATGGTATACTTGTGAGATCATTGTTCTGATTATCATATAGTAATTTTAATGCCACACATCTAGAAAACAACCTAACTGATAGCAAAGCCTGACTTGCATCCATGTTAGTTGTAGGTATAAAGGATAAGCCCTTATTGATGATAGAAAGTTCAGAGTCAGTAAGATGATACTTAGAAATATTATGTACTAAAGGGTAGGCTGCCAAAATCTGGAAAGTGTCTCTTGATGTAAGTTCTGAGGCGGATCTTTCCTTTTCGCACCCCGATTTACCTCTAAATCCAACGATCTCTTCCGTCCTGTTCTGATCGGTAATGGAAAATCCATTCGATTCTGATCTCCCAACTCTATTTTTCTACGTACCACACTAGAAAATGTGGAAGTAGTGGATATGTCCATTCGACTTCTGTTGGTATTCTGTTCTGGGTTATGTATTCCAGTTGAACTAGTCATCACTTCTTCCATCGGAGTAGTATATACCGAGGGCGGTGCTGGTGGAGATGTGACCTCTAATTGAAGAGGTATTTCACTGGTTGCCAAACCTTGGTGTTGTGTCTCTTTTCGATGATTTTGTTGAGTTGCTCGCTGGGTCTCTTTCTCTTTAAATATGGTATCTGATACTGGAATGTGATCAGACTGTTCAGCAGATCTCGATAGATTGTTACTTTGTTGACCATACATACGCCCTCCAAGGGCTTGTTGAGATCTGTTTCTCATATTATTGTAATTATTATTTGTTTGTGGCTGACCATTGTTCACTCTGTTCCTCGGCCACACAAATACATTATTATTGGCAAAGTCAAACGAGTCCCTCGCCAATTTCTTACGTTTATTCATGATAAGACTTTTCTCGTAGCGTGTTATCCGTTCCATGAGTTCATGCACATAAAATTCAGTATTATCAGCTCCTAATTCGTTCGATAGCTTAGTCTGTGTATCCAACACTTTGTCTTTTAAATCCATTTCCATAGGACGAAAAAACTCTATAATGAGTTTTATGTAGTCTCTACTTGCCTGCAGGTTGATTTGTTGCCATTTGGCTAAGAGACTAGGATATGTATTGCCATATGTAGGCATTGTTAGTACACGGAGGCCTCGTGGAATGACCCCAAGGTTAAGGCATGCTTCCATGTGGAATCGTTGAGCTGTAAGTCTTTTTAACCTATATAGGTCATTTTCCATATCTCGTTTCATATTCCTGATGAGTTCCTCATTACGATTCTCAACTTCCGTATCAGCGACCCCTGTACTCACATCTATTCCCAACAGGGGATTAGTGTCTTCTTCCAGCAATCTCCTTAGTCTCATATGCACTTTATCGGCCAATACTTCATCCGTGGCAGTGTCGTTCGAAGCTCCAACCACATTCATGGCTCCCTCCATATGACCCGAAGCAATGTATGAAACAAACAAAAAGTCCCAAGGATATGAAAAAAGACCCCAGGAGGGAGAATACTATCTCAGTGTAGAATAGAACGAAACAAGTTCACAGCAACCACCCGGCTTTGATGGTAAAACCTTGGTGCTCTAATGGTATGTTAGAACTCACAGTTTCAAAATATCAGTTCCAAGTATCAGCGTAACTGTTGATGTAAAAACCAAACATCGACTCAACGAGCAAACAAATAATAAAATTCCAAAGGTTCAATAACCAGATTCAAAAGGCATCAGTCCTGGAAGACATCCGAGTATTGTAGACGGCAATGACTATCACACTGTTAACACAACAACGCCAACAATGCCAAGGGGCAAAGGCAGCAGAAAAAATCCAGTTCTAAATACTTAGAAGTTTTCGTAAGATAAAGGCAGTTTTTAATAAAAATGAGCGCTTTCGCGGTAAACTACCGCTTCATCAGATACAAATTAAAACAACAGTAAAATCATTTAAATAGTATAAAACTCAATACATACATTGTTTATTGGATCGGAATGATTTAACAGAGCCAATCACCATACGCATTCAGGCAATTTTACTAATGAGACTCACCCACTGTTGCAGGGAAGTCTTAGAAGACTATGTTGCATCCAATTCCATATGTAACGTGAAAACATGGCAATTCACCCTGGTTCCACCATAAGAAAACACATTTAGTCCAAACGCAACTTCATTAAGTAAGATGAAGATAAAGATATTAAAAGAGTTGATTCTAAAGCTGTAAGAAATCATAACCACAATAGTTTAGGTACTAAATAGTGATTGCGGCTCCATTAACGTATCCAACCTTCCAAACGTCATTCGCAGACAGCGAAATGACGTGTGCACAGTTTAAACAAAAGCATAGCACCATCTACTGGAAGACAAATATAAAACAAGTGGGGAACCTGCAAAACACGCTAGCTCCTACATTATTCAGGCTAAAGGAATTGACTTAACAGAAGTAGGTTACTCGGACGCTGAGAAATAAATGCTCGATAGTAACGTCAACATCTAAACACACACTATGAAATGGAACGGTATGCACATGTATAAGAAAAAACAACTGGCCAATAGAAAAAATGGAACAAGCCAAACATATAAAATATGACACAAGGAGAGACAGCAGCAAGGCTATGTGATCTGATATGAAGAGTCAGAGGACAAAGCTATAGGTGTGTAATGTGCCGAAAACACCTGAAGTAAGCACAAAAATATATATAATAAACACGAAAGGGCTTGAGTTGCGTAGTATGTGTGATGCTTAATAACTGGGTTAAGTGCTAGTATATGCAAAAGCTTG